>NC_137026.1:28765699-28832494 GCF_032717465.1 Coenobita brevimanus
GTTTAGCGCTGCTCGCTTCTCGCAAACACAACACCTTCTCATCATTTGACTTCCTGCTTCTATCTGTCTCTCTATCTATCTATTTATCTATCTATCTAGTATGATTTGCAATTATAATATGGAGACCTACCACATTGCTCTGCCGCGCAAAAATGGCGTACCATCGACATTTAATAGTTATAACATATTAATACATACTACATACACATTATAATGAACTTATAAGCTAATTAAGTGAAATACATAATATTGTAAAGTAACATAATTGTATGAATATTGTATACATATATTATTCATAGTAAATAGTGATTATTCAGTAATATTACATTTAAACAAGTTGTATACATATTTGAATAAATGCAATGGTTGTTGTATAACACTTGTAAGACGTGCATGTACAACAGACGTACGCATATAATTGTGCAATGGTAATACTGCTAGGTTATACATTACATAGAGTTATCACATTAGTAATGTCTAATATTTCACCTAACTTGTATGATGATACTGGTAATACAGAATTGTGCTATAATTGTATGACTTATAATATTGTACTAACATTGTGGTACTACATAATTGTAACATTTTATGAATTGTTACCAAATATTGTGTTAATGCATAATTGTGTTGGCCTTATAATTATAGTTACATAAAAGTTACATCTTGTTAATGCAACTGTTTTGTCGTTACATAATTGTTACATATCGTTTGTAGGTACATAATTGTTGTTAAAGTTACATAAAAGTTACATCTTGTTAATGCAACTGTTACATAATTGGCAAAGTGTAACATAATGCAATCGTTTGTCGTTACATAATTGTTACATATCGTTTGTAGGTACATAATTGTAGTTAAAGTTACATAAAAGTTACATCTTGTTAATGCAACTGTTACATAATTGGCAAAGTGTAACATAATGCAATCGTTTGTCGTTACATAATTATAATATGGAGTAACATAATTGTAATAACTGCAGTCCTAACATATGCTGCGGTCGATGATAGTGATGATGTGTCGTGCCACTTGTATGTGGAGACAACAATTTGCTTTTTTTGTTTGTAGTTTATGTGGTATTTTGGCTTATGTAGTAACACTTACACTTATTTCCATTTGTTTGTTATGTGATCTTACTCTATTTCTCTTTTTTCTGTTTTACTTTTCTTTCTTTCTTTCTTTTTTTTTTTTTTTTGTATGTATTGATTTTCCATAGTTTGTTTCTCTTTGCCTGTGTACGCTTGTTTCCATGTTGTTCATGGTTACATAATTACTGGCTAATTTTCTTGGGATACTTTTTCAAAGTTTAGTTTATATTGCACAGATACTATAAAATGATATTATATAGTCCCATATTTTGTTATTTTATATAAAAAAAATATATATACATATATACAGTATTAACTATACACACTGACTTGTTCACCTGCACCTCTTGTGAGTAATATGTGTGTCAGCACTGTGTGGAAATCATTGTCTTCACGATTGTGTTGAAGATGTTCACTCTTGCTAACGGCATTTGTGTTGGCCATTTTTTTTTTTTTTTTCTAGTTTACCTTGTAACTTAATTTGTATGTTTCCACTAGGTAGCTTTAATTAATAAATGTTTAATACAGTTCTTTTAATTGCTCACTGAGTAACTGTGATGGTATATTTTCTTTATCGCTTGTAGATATAATAATGTATAGTTGTATGTATGAAACACGTATTTTATGTAGGTATGAATGGTAACACTCGTTGGTAGTAAATAAATGTTATAATAAATGAATGAATATATACAGCGTAGAATATTTATTGTTGGTGATTATTTAGTGTTTGAGTTATGCAGATAACTGAAGTAAGTATGTGTATTTAAACTGTAACTATACAGCACGTTTTATATGTTTGTGCAGAAGCTTATTGTCTATCACTGTGTATTGTATAAATGAAGTAACTATGTAACTTACTAATTTTTACCGTGGTGGGAAATGGTGTGAGTGGTGGTGCAGGTGGTGTGTTGACTGACGTGGCGTCTGTTCAGCAAGCACGCATGATGACCTCAACTTCCCACACTGGTAGCTGTGGTGAGTGAATGAGTAGCGATGAGTAACTTGAGTGAAGACGGGTGAGTAAGATGAGCTGTAAATCGTGTCTCACTCTTCGTTTGTTTGTTCCCTTTATTCTATGTGGAAGTTTTCTCTGTCCTTTTCTCTAGTGATTTATTCGTTGTGGGATGAAGACTGCCGCTACTTGTAGGTGCGTGTAGAAGATTATACAGACGACGTAGAGTTGTTAATTGTAGTTGATTGTAGATGGCTGTAGTTGATTGTAGATGGCTGTAGACTTTGTAGAACTGAAGCTAACCTTGTAGTCTCGGTTGCTTTTGTAGAAATTTGCTTTTAATTCGGAGACGATGTCCGCAGATTTGCTGGTTTGTCGTTAAGCTACTTGCAAGGCGTCGAGTGATCTCTTGACCTCTGCATCAGCGTAATGATCTGGGAGACGGAGGGGCAGGAGCTGATATTGTTGGTTGTTGTCAATCTTGATATTTTGTAGGAATTTAATGTTGATTCGTAGACGAGGTTCGTATACGTTCGCTGCTACCAAATGTCATAAAGACTTTGTATCATAAAGCAGCGACTTTGTATTTGCTTGTAGAGGCGTATATTTTAGACTTGTGGTCGAGCGGCTTTTATATCTTGTAGTAGTTTCCCCACCAGATGTCATGTAGTGACGGGAGAGGTAAAGAATAGTATGGGACTATTTTTATTTGTCTTGGAAATATTAAACAGGTATAATAGTATAAGTCCTGGGTAGCTACCTCCCTGTCTCGCTATCTCTCTCTCTCTCTCTGTTCTAAAGCTAATCTCCGTCTCGACCTCTCTCTAGGGTCGCTTGTCTCCTTCTCCACTCTCTTTTCTAACATCTCGTGTAGTAGGGTGTGTGTGTCACGTATCTTCCTCATGGCAACAGAACTTTCTCACGAGAGGACTGCTGACAGCTAACTGAATCATCTCCTTACTGGCCGCTGTCGTCAGCTTTCCTCCGTGTAAGCGTTTAGCGCTGCTCGCTTCTCGCAAACACAACACCTTCTCATCATTTGACTTCCTGCTTCTATCTGTCTCTCTATCTATCTATTTATCTATCTATCTAGTATGATTTGCAATTATAATATGGAGACCTACCACAACAGTAGTGAGTGGGTGGGTGGAAGGAGTACTGTCAGCATGTTACTACCTGAGTGGTGCCAGTACTGAGTGGGTGGGTGGAAGGGGTACTGTCAGCATGTTACTGTTAGAGTGGTGACAGTAGTGAGTGGGTGGGTGGAAGGGGTGCTGTCAGCATGTTACTGCCAGAGTGGTGACAGTAGTGAGTGGGTGGGTGGATGGGGTGCTGTCAGCATGTTACTGCCTGAGTGGTGACAGTAGTGAGTGGCTGGGTGGATGGGGTGCTGTCAGCATGTTACTGCCTGAGTGGTGACAGTAGTGAGTGGCTGGGTGGATGGGGTGCTGTCAGCATGGCACAATGCACCCGTCACAACTCTGACTCACAATTATTTGAGAAATGAGATGACAGTACAAAATACTTTTTTATTAGAATAGTGTCAGTTTAGTTTGGTCTGGAGTGTATGAGTGGGAAATAGAGGACTGTGTCGTTCTGTTTTGTTGAACAAACTTACTCATTTTGTCTATATTTATTTGTATTTCCGGCCATGGCATATTAGCTGAAAACAAAATACTAATGGATCGTTCACCAAAATATGTTTATTAAATCATAATTAGCTCTCGTAGTCGCCAGATAATTAGTATTAACAACAGACTGGCACACAACTTCCATAAGGTTGCCGCCAAATATTTCTCTGTTAAGTGACGTTGGGTCAGTGGTTATCGCGTTCGCCTCCTGTTCTGCAGTGTCCTGAGACTGAGTCATGGCGGACATTAAAGTAGGTGCTGGTAGTATGTCCTTTCATATGTCAGAGTACCGAAGATATAACCGATATATACTACTGATGCATACAAACACAGCCATTGCAAAAATTCCAAAGCACATGTATTGTTCACAGTACAGACACCGTCCTGATTCGTACTTGGCCAACATAAGGACGAGTTCATTATACCTGTCACTCTCCCACTGACAAGAAGGTCTGGTCCAGCAGATTCTCATACACACTGATACATATCCCGATGCACAGCTCTACAGTTATTCCTTTCGCTCTCACCTTCCTTGCCAGTCGTCCTTAACTCCCTCTCAGCCATTTGACTCCTTTAATCCTCATTCCTTTCCCCCTTTCCTCACTCTCGTTCCTTTCCTTCCCTTCCACATACTTTACTTTCTTTTTCCCTAATTCACCCTTGTTTCTTTCCTCACCCTCTTGCCTTCCCTTGTTTTTCATCATTTTTTATTTCTCTCCTCTTCCCTTCCCACATTCTTTCCCATCTCCCTCACCGTTTTTCCTTTCGTCCAACCAGCCCACACCCCCACCTCGTACCTTCCCCAAGCAATACTGTGGCCTGGGTTGGCCAGCCCAGTGGGTGTTGTGTAGAGGGCTATTTACCTCCTCTTCCCCCATCATTACCTGTAATTTCTCTCTCTCTCTCTCTCTCTCTCTCTCTCTCTCTCTCTCTCTCTCTCTCTCTCTCTCTCTCTCTCTCTCTCTCTCTCTGGCTATCTTTTTCTCCTCTGTCATATTGCTCCTGCCTTAAACCACTCTTGGACGTTTTCATTTCTCCACATTGATGTACAGCTGCTTCCACCCAACATGGTCCTCTTTCTACTTTGTCGTGTTCTTGCTGAAGACAAATTATTTTACTCAGCTAAAGTGAGGAATCTGTTTTATTCAGCTTAGGTGAGGAATCTGTTTTTAAAGCGATTAATATTTTCTCTTTACCCCTTCACTTCCGGAGCGTAATTTGTACATTAATCTTCCTGTGTTCTGACAACTCGTAGTCTGCTGAAGTTTGAGCTGTCCAACTGAAGGGGTCAGGTTTCAGGAAGCCCGTCTCTGCCAAGGGGCACTAGTACGTTGTAGAAAGTCGTGTGGAAATAGCAAAAGTAAAGTGATCAAATGTTTCATAAGTAAATTTGAGGTTAAATTTCTGGACTGCTGTTGGCATTTCCTCCTTCATATCTTCTCTCCTTGCTCCCCTTTGCTCTGGCTTTCTTTCAGGCATCTTTCTCTCTTCCTTCCCACGTCTCGCCTCTTCTCTCCATTTCCTCTCTTTCCGATTTCTCCCCGATGGCTGTCTCCATTCACCTGTGATGTCATTGTCCTGTCTCCTACAGCATGCACTCCATAGTGTTCACTCTTTTGTTTTCCCCTCCTCTCTTTCGTACAGTGCTTTGCTCCTCTTTCTTTTCCTCCTATATTACGCCTGCCTTACCGCTTAAAAAAGAATTATTCCCGCCCATCTCTCCCATTTTTATTGTACATGCATTCAATGTAAAGGATTAATCAGCCACAAAATTATGTATTCAAGCCAGACGTAAAACTTTAAGTGTTGTTGTCGCATTCAGTAGTTCTCTGCATATTTTTCCCTGATAATTCTTCATCCTTTAATGTTTTAGTCACAGAAGCTCAACGTATGTGTCTTATAAAACATTCAGTCATTTGTATTTTCTCAGCGAGAGATTACTTTTAGTGCTGGGTTCCTCTGCCTCAGTTCACGTATCAGAAAACCGAGGGTGTTGAGGAAGATAAGGCGTATGGCAGAGATAAAATGCACTGTAACATATGTACACTCAAACAGGTTATATTTTTACACATATGCTGACACACTGACATAAGTAAACACATTCTCATACAGGTTACGAACACACAGTATCTTCTCTTCCCATCATCAGTTGCTTTTTCCTCTTTGGCTCGGCATTTTTCTTAGTTATGTCTCTTTCCTCCCACCCCCACTCCATCTCCATCTTGTCCTTCCTCTCTTTCCAAAACCATCTCTTCTTAGTGTCACCTGAATAGGAACTCGAAAGTCAAGAGGTTTTTCTTGTTCATGTCAAGCCTGTTTCCTTTCAAACAGTTGTGTTCTTATGTTCACGTCTTCGTCTCCATCCCCCTTCTACTTAATCTTCCTCGATATCTCGTAAATGGACTGCAGGTAATCTTGACTCTTCAGAGGTAAACAAATGACTTTCTTGGGGGATCATGCCATTAAAGTTTAACTTGTTGATGATGTTAGTACAAGTCGTAATGAAATCATCTTTAACCCTTTCCCCTCCCCCGTCTTCTTCCCTCCATCTTTCCCCCCCATCTTTGCAAGCGTGCAAGGTTTTCAGTTGTTTTCGTATCAGTAAACGTTTATCTTGCTGTTTCTTATTAGTAAATGTTTCTCTTCCTGTTGACCATAAGCCTTTGTCTGTGTCATTGTTATCCCTGTGCTGCACCTCAAGTGTTATCCCTGTGCCCCACCTCAAGTGTTATCCCTGTGCTCCATCTCAAGTGTTATCCCTGTGTTGCACCTCGTGTTATCCCTGTGCTGCACCTCAAGTGTTATCCCTGTGCTCCACCTCAAGTGTTATCCCTGTACTCCACCTCAAGTGTTATCCCTGTGCTGCACCTCAAGTGTTATCCCTGTGCTGCACCTCAAGTGTTATCCCTGTGCTGCACCTCAAGTGTTATCCCTGTGCTCCATCTCAAGTGTTATCTCTGTGCTCCATCTCAAGTGTTATCCCTGTGCTCCGTCTCAAGTGTTATCATTGTGCTCCATCTCAAGTGTTATCCCTGTGCTCCATCTCAAGTGTTATCCCTGTGCTCCACCTCAAGTGTTATCCCTGTGCTCCACCTCAAGTGTTATCCCTGTGCTCCACCTCAAGTGTTATCCCTGGGCTCCATTTCAAGTGTTATCCCTGGGCTCCATTTCAAGTGTTATCCCTGGGCTCCATTACAAGTGTCATCTCTGGTCGTTCCAATTGGTTCACGTGACATTTATTCTGACACACACAACTTCCAAATTTTTCTCTAAATCCTGTTTCCGCCTTAAGCCAGTAATTCTCTTATTCATTCATATAATGTGCCACAAGATTAACATCCGTGGCCTTGCTAGCATCCATTAGCCTTTAATGATTCATGTCCTTCCTCCTTTAGTGTCCACATCGCTCGTCTCCGTTACTGTGATGCATGTTATGTATTCAGTCATTGTCATCATTCCACAATTCATCCAATCAGTAGTTTTCATGGTCGTTAAACTGTTCCATCTAGCTGTGAAATGTTGCTTATTGGTAACGTTTTAATTACTTACCGTCCACTTTTTGTGTTTCCTTGAATTAAGGATTTTTTTATCGACAGTCTTGATAAACGTGCGTCAGCTAAACGATATGTTTTTCTTTTTTGCAGGTAAGGTCAGAGGTATACCAGTGAAGTCATTACTTTGGTATATGTGAATATGGTATTTAATGTCAACGGATCATTACAGTGAAATCACCCTTGATCAGTAACAATCTTGTTGGTAATGAACTACCATGACACGAGCGTCTGTTTATTCCACTTGGGAGCTTTATTTTCTAGTACTTCATAAGAGTGATTTTGGGTCTTTTTCCTAGTACAGAGGTATAAGTGTACATAAGAGTAAGTTTGTGTCTGTGAGAGTTCAAAGTGAGTGTAACAAATGTCTCCATCCAAACGACTTAACTCTTTTAACCCGCGGCGTCCCGTCGACGTGAATTAACGTCGACACGTTTTGTCGCTGCCAATCCCGTCGACGTACATAAACGCGAATCAATTGCAAGGTCACTAATTTGCACAATTTTCAATTTTCGCAAGTGATTTTTGGCACGTATACACGGGACACCTTCCTCTACAAGATGCCAGGCAGGGACAATGTCTTACCCAGCATGACCTCCTCCCCCCCCCTGCATGCCCTTTTCTCAGCAATTCACCTGTTATCAGTGACCTGGCCAGCAAAGCCATGTCATGCCACGGTACGAAATT
The DNA here is from genome assembly GCF_032717465.1 of Coenobita brevimanus. NCBI lineage: Eukaryota > Metazoa > Arthropoda > Malacostraca > Decapoda > Coenobitidae > Coenobita > Coenobita brevimanus. The sequence continues at coordinate 28,773,603 of NC_137026.1, forward strand.
CAGGGCCAGAGTGATTCCCCAATCGATGACAATGTGGAGGACAAACATTAGAGGAAGAAACAGTCAGAAATGACGATCAGGTAATGTGGCAAAAAAAAGTCAGGAATGGTGATGAGTTAGTGAGTGAAACAATGCTTATAATGCCTATATTACCGTTTGAAAACCAATATACTCTCGTACTACATATAAATTCATACCAAATAAATAATAAATACCGTTTATGAGTGGTGTGGAATAGTTATCCTCCCATAGAACTCGTTTTCTTTGCAGCCAGCCTGATAGAAAACCCTGTAAGGTAAGGAGGTACTCCTACCTGGATCGAGTATTTTAAACCTCAGGTGAGCGATTTCTCTATGAATTTTCGATGTTTCTCACCAAAAGCGGAGGTTTGAGCCAAAAAAAAAAAAAATTCCAAAAATGGTCGGGATTGGGGGGAGTCAGTGGTGGAAAAGTGGTCAGGATGGGGCGGGTTAAACAGCAACAGCAACAAAATGACAGATGATAATAATAATAATAATAATAATAATAATAACTGCAATAATAATAATAATGATAATAGTCATAATTAACGTTTTTTTTTTTTTTTGGGGGGGGGGGTGATGGTCCCTGCTGGTGTCACTTCCTCCTGGTGTGTCATACCACCATTCTCCTCTAGTCCAGCCATGTTGCCCCACTCTTTACTGAAGCCTCCGCCTTGTCATGCTTTCTGTCACCTTTATATCAGAATTATCCTTCAATGCAGTAATGTTTTATTGAGATGTTACTTCTGCTAGACGATTTTGTTCGCATTCTCTATGTTCAGAGATTGTAAGATATCCCAACAAATGTTTTAGACTTGCCGTGTAGCCCTTTTTATTATTTGACAGAAGTTTGGAAAGATCAATTATAAAAGGCCATTAACACGCAGCTTACCCAAGAGTTGTTGCAAAGCCACACTGTGGTGGAGCAGCCGGGCAGCTCTTTTAGGAAACTTCTACAGTTAGGAGTGAAAATAAGTCTGGGTTGGCCAGAACTTGCCAGGTTGTGCCATTACCACGAGGCTCTACTGCCACCCTCTTAGTTGTACCCCGGTGGCTGCAGGTCCAGGCTCTACTGCCACTCTCTTAGTTGTACCCCAGTGGCTGCAGGTCCAGGCTCTACTGCCACCCTCTTACTCAGTTGTACCCCGGTGGCTGCAGGTCCAGGCTCTACTGTCACCCTCTTACTCAGTTGTACCCTGGTGGCTGCAGGTCCAGGCTCTACTGCTACCCTCTTGCTCAGTTGTACCCCAGTGGCAGCAGGTACAGGCTCATCTGCCACCCTCTTACTCAGTTGTGGGATTATATTTGAGGTGAAGTACCTTTGACCATAACTCAATGAAATTGGAGCCATGATACTGCTGTAACCGAGTGGAGAATGTCATGGGCCAGGAGCAGTAAGTGGTGACATTGAGATGTGCATAACCCGGTGTTGACTAAGACACTGACTGACACACCTATAGCCAGCCCTCATCACCGCATTCATTCACCAGATGTAGAATTAACGTGGTTCTAATGAAGACACTTGACACGCCTGTTGCCTGCCCTCTCCCCAGCTCTTACCGAAAGTTTTGCAGTCATTCTGCTTTTGAGTTTCCAGTGGGGTAAGTTGGTCCATTGATGCAGCATCAGTACAGCTTGCTAACTACCAACTCTAATTTGCATTACAGAAACCCTATTGAACATTCAAATTAGCTTGCATTTCCTCGCAACAGCCTCACAGTTTGTCTTCTAATGTTAGGGGTATGTGACTATTTCAGGTGTTACTGCATACGTCTGCGTGATAGGTAGTGTATGAATACCATCCACAGAATGAATAAGATACTAAACCTTTGGTACCTTAGCATTTGCCAGAGGTATTTGGCATTACCTTATTACTTTCTGTCGTCCTCGTATCCACCAGGTAAGATCCGGGTAAATTAAAAGCTCTAGCTGGTCCCAGAAGAAACTGACTTCCTCTGTATGTTATAGTGCAGCAGTCATAACTTGCCACTCACAGCTTATTTGAGCAGTGGGATGGTGGTATAAAATGTTCTAATTATTATTTTTTGATAGAATAATGATTATTTAGTGAGGTCTGAGTATGTGAGAAGCAAATAGAAGTTTGTGTTGTTCTTTGAAAAAAAAAAAAAAAAGTTGCATATTTTATTGGCCATATTCATATTCATTCTCGACCCTTTTTTGTCATTCACTGAATTAAAGAATTCGTTCTGGTATTACTGTTGGAAAAAAAAAAAACTGTGGATCGTTCTATGAAATATGCGCAGAGAATTTTTATTAGCTTGCCATGTCGCTAAAAATGTAATTTTTTTTTTTTTTGGAGAGAAAAAAAAAAAAACAATCACATTAAGCAGGTTAGCGGCAACTGTTCACATTGTTGAAGTCATGGTGGGTTGGTGGGTATCTTGTTCGCCTCCGGCTAAGCGGTGACTGGAGGCTGAGTTCAAATAAAATTAAAGTGAGTTGCTGGTAGTACCGGTATGTCCTCGCATGTGCCAGCATATATCCACACCTTGTCTGTTCATAACCAAAATACATCCTATACAGACCGATACATTTATACACAGCCATTGCAAAATTTTCACTCATGCACTGCTCTCATTAGACACTCCTTCCCGATTTATACTTGGGCAGCATAAAGACGGGTTCACTCTGGCTGTCACTCCCTCTGAGGGGAAGCTCGGGACCAGCAGCGCCTCAAACACACTGATGCAGATACAGATGCACAGATCCACAGTTATTCCTTTCCCTTTCTCCGTCCTTGCCATTCGTCCCTAACTCCCTCTTAGCCATCTGACTCTGTCAACCCTCGTTCCTTTCCTCACCCTCCACCTACATTCGTTTCTTTTTTCCCTAATTCACCTTTGTTTCTTTCCTTCCGTCTTCATCCTTATACCGTCCGTCGTTCTTGAACCTTTTTTATTTCTTTCCTCTGCCCTTCTTCCTTACCGTTTTTCCTTTCGTCCAACCAACCCACACCCCCACCTTGTACCTTCCCCAAGCAATACTGTGGTCTGGGTTGGTCAGCCCAGTGGGTGTCGTATAGAGGGCGATTTGCTTCCCCCCATCATTACCTGTAATTATTCTCTCTCTCTCTCTCTCTCTCTCTCTCTCTCTCTCTCTCTCTCTCTCTCTCTCTCTCTCTCTCTCTCTCTCTCTCTCTCTCTCAGTGTCTTAAAAGGCTTTGTAACTTCTTTGTAGTGATGTTTTATATATATTAGATTTGTGGACGAGCAGTTGTTATACTTCAGTTGTTTGTAAGTAGATAATCTTGGTTCCCATTTGTCATGCAATGACAGGAGAGGTAAAGAATAGTATGGGACTATTTTTATTTGTCTTGGAAATATTAACAAAGTCTCTCACACACGAGTGAAGTTAAGTAGAGTCCCACGAGCTACCTCCCTGTCTCGCTCTCTCTCTCTCTCCATGTTGCTAAGCCCTTCTCCCTACTACCTGCTTGTTCTGTGGCTAGCCTCCTTCTGACTCTGCTTCCTAAATTCTGGTGTAGCAGGGGTCGTGTCACGTGTGTTACACTGTGGTTGGAAAGTTCTAGAAGCCTGTGTGTGAGTATGTGTGTATGTGTGTGTATGGTCACGAGGCACTGTCGTGTGCTTATAAAGCATTCCTTGAGTTAAGAGTGTGTAAGCATGTTTAGCATTGCTCGATTCTCGCATACACAATACCTTCTCATCATCTGACTTCCTGCTTCTATCTGTCTCTCTATCAATCTATTTATCTATTTATCTATTATGATTTGTAATTATAATATGGAGTCCTAACATATGCTCGGCCGCGCAGCTGAAGGTCCTCCGACAGCAATCATCATTGACATATGCTAATCTATTAGTACATAATATTGATTATAATATTGTATACATATAATATTCATAGTAAATTGCAATGATTCATTAATATTACATTTTAAACAAGTTGTATACATAATTGAATAAATGCAATGGTTGTTGTATGACATTTTGTAAAATGTGTATGTTTAACAGACATACGCATATAATTGTGCAATGGTAATACTGCTAGGTTATACATTACATATTGAGTTATCCCTTTAGTAATGTTTAATATTTCACCTAACTTGTATGATGATACTTTTAATACAGAACTGTGGTATATTTGTATGACTTATAATATTGTACTAACATTGTGGTAATACATAATTGTAACATTGTGAATTATTACATAATTGTATTGTAATTGTTACATTGTAGTAACATTGTAGTAATACATGATTGTAACATTTTATGAATTGTTACATAATATTGTGGTAATGCATAATTGTGTTGGCCTTATAATTGTAGTTACATTTTGTTAATGCAACTGTTACATAATTGTGTTGGCCTTATAATTGTAGTTAAAGTTACATAAAAGTTACATCTTGTTAATGCAACTGTTACATAATTGTTACATATTGTTTGTAGTTACATAATTGTAGTTAAAGTTACATAAAAGTTAATCTTGTTAATGCAACTGTTACGTAATTGTTACATATTGTTTGTAGTTACATAATTGTAGTTAAAGTTACATAAAAGTTACATCTTGTTAATGCAACTGTTACATAATTGTTACATATTGTTTGTAGTTACATAATTGTAGAAAGTGTAACATAATGCAATCGTTTGTCGTTACATAATTGTTACATATCGTTTGTAGTTACATAATTGTAATAATTGCGGTCCTGACATTGAATCCGGTCATGCTGCGGTCGATGATATGATGTTCCATGCCACTAGCTTGTGGAAACAACCGTTTGCTTTTTGTTTGACTTATAGAAGGAGTTTATGTGGTATTTTGGCATTTGTAGTAACACTTACACTTATTTTCATTTGTTTGTTATGTGATCCTACTCTATTTCTTTCTTTTTTCTTTCTTTTTCTTCTTTTTTTTTTTTTGTATGTATTGATTTTCTATAGTTTGTTTTTCTTCGTTTGTCTACGCTTTTTCTGTGTTGTTCATGGTTGCATAATTGCTGGCTAATTTCCTAGGGACCCTTTTTTAAGGTTTAGTTTACATTGCACAGATATTACTGAAAGTGATATTATATAGTCCCATATTTTGTTAATTTATTATAAAAAAATATATATACACTATATACAGTATTAACTATATACACTGACTTGTTCTTCACTTGTACCTATCGTGGGCAATATATGTGTCAGCACTGTGTGGAAATCTTTGTCTTCACGACTGTGTTGAAGATGTTCATTCTTGCTAACGTCATTTGTGTTGGCCATTTTTTTTTCTTTTTTTTTTTCTTTTCTGGTTTTCCTTGTAACTTAATTTATCTGTTTCCACAAGGTAACTTTAATTAATGTTTAATACAGTTCTTTTAATCGCTCACTGAGTAACTGTGATGGTATATTTTCTTTATCACTTTGTAGATGTAATAATGTATAGCTGTATGTATGCAACACGTATTTTATGTAGATATAAATGGTAACACTCGTTGGTAGTAAATAAATGTTATAATAAATGAATGAATATATATACAGTGTAGAATATTTATTGTTGGTGCAAGTATTTAATGACTGAATTATGAAGATAATTGAAGTATGTGTATGTAAGTTGTAATTATACAGCAAGTGTTATATTTTTGTGCAAAATGTGTTGTCTATCACTGTGTATCGTATAAATCAAGTAACTGTGTAACTCACTAATTTTTTTACCATGGTGGAAATGGTGTGAGTGGTGTTGCACGTGGTGATAGCATTGTTCTTCACGGGTTGATTGACGTGTTGTGAGGTGTCAGACACACGGCTTGTCGTCGTCTCAGCACACGTATGGTGACGTCAACTTGCCACACTGGTAGCTGTGGTGAGTAAATGAGTAGCGATGAGTAACTTCAGTGAAGATTAGTGAGTATGATGAGTTGTGAATATGGGCTTGGTATTCGCTTCGTTGTCTTGACCTCTTCACTCCTGCGTCAGCGGTGGAGGTTGGGTGGATGTAGCAGAGAGAGGAGGGTGAGGTCTGGCGGTTGTGAGGTGTGAGTTGTGTCTCATTCTTCATCTGTTTGTTTTGTTTTTCTTTCTCGGTGTTTTCTAGGTCCTTTTCTCTTGTGATTTACTCGTTGTGGGAAGAAGACTGTCGATCGTTACTTGCAGGTGCGTGTAGATTATACAGACGACTCGTGGAGTTGTTACTTGTAGTTGATTGTAGATGATTGTAGTTCGTTTGTTCGTCGTAGAAATTGCAAGATTGTTTGTATCAGTACTTTGTTAAACTACTGGCAAGGCGTCGTGTGATCACTTCTACATCAGCATGAAGATCGGGGAGACGGAGGGGGGGGGGGGGGGTTGGAGAGAATACTCTCAGGAGTTGGTTGTGAATTGTTGGTTGTGAGAGGTATTTTTTTGTTTTCAATCTTGATATTTTGTAGGAATTCACTGTAGATTCGTAGACGAGGTTCGTATACGTTCGCTGCTACCAAATGTCTTAAAAGACTTTGTAGTTACTTGTAGAGAAGTTATCTATTAGACTTGTGGACGAGCGGTTGTTATACTTGAGTTGTTTGTAAGTAGATAATCTTGGTTCCCATTTGTCATGCAATGACAGGAGAGGTAAAGAATAGTATGGGACTATATTTATTTGTCTTGGAAATATTAACAAAGTCTCTCACACACGAGTGAGTTAAGTAGAGTCCCGCGAGCTACCTCCGTGTCTCGCTCTCTCTTTCTCTCTCTCTCTCTCTCTCCATGTTGCTAAGCCCTTCTCCCTACTACCTGCCTGTTCTATGGCTAGCCTCCTTCTGACTCTGCTTCCTAAATTCTGGTGTAGCAGGGGTCGTGTTACGTGTGTTACACTGTGGTTGGAAAGTTCTAGAAGCCTGTGTGTGAGTATGTGTGTATGTGTGTGTATGGTCACGAGGCGCTGTCGTGTGCCTATAAAGCCTTCCTTGAGTTAAGAGTGTGTAAGCATGTTTAGCATTGCTCGATTCTCGCAGACACAATACCTTATCATCTGACTTCCTGCTTCTATCTGTCTCTCTATCAATCTATTTATCTATTTATCTGTTATGATTTGTAATTATAATATGGAGTCCTAACATCAGTATATTTACTCAAATAACACAAATAAAAGTTAGGCTTCACGGTTTTCCCATTTCTTCCTGTCTTTGCTCCAGCTACTGTTTATTTCCATCTCCCACATTTTCCATCCATGGCGCCCCGGCCGCCAACTCCCATCGGAAAACCAGCACAAGCGGAGGAAAAATGTCAAGAGGCGAGGGTGGAGGCAGAAATGGCTGTTTTTATATGACTCTGTTTTATTTGGCTTGTCTTACATGAAACTTTGTATGAAAAGGGAATTTGCTCTGCCTCACCTGCCATAAGCTATAGTAATGCTGCATGTAATTGCTCCTCTCCACACCTGTAACACTAACTTGTGGTTTTAAAGGAAAAAAAATAAGACCTATTTCCTGAAAGCATGTTCGTTAAGAAAAACATGTAGGAAAAAGGAAACTAAAAACTGGATCTGATCAGTTATCAATGCCTGGACAATTGCCTTTAAAAGACATGGAGTACATAGTGAAATAGACAGATTTAGGAAGTACTGACCAGTTGTATGCATGAAACTCTATGAGTACCGGTTAGTTCTTACATTAGCGAGTTTGAAAAGATCTTAGACTTTAGCAAGACGTGTGCTGGATGCCCGGTGTAATTGGGGAGGAATGCACGCCGCGAATTCAGAAGAACTGATCCACTTAGTGTCTCTCTGTTTCAGTACTTGTATCGCTTGCTTCATACCCCCGCTTGATATCCATTATGTTCCCAGTGAACCTCGTCCATCACTTTTCTTAATGCGCTTCTCTCACAGCTCTTTAAGGCTCAATTTTCATTTGTTGACATCACGTTTTTCAACACCACCTGATTTTCTTCTTAATTCTCATATTTTTTGTGTTCTCTTTTTTTCAGATAGCGAATATTAACCAATTCATGAACTAGTGGGAAAAAGTGTAATGATGATGATGATGATGATGATGATCCATATACAAGACAATGCTTCACTTCCTCGTTTTGCCGCTACCCCCCCCCCTTCCACTTCTTTTTCCCCCAACCCTCCCTTTCCCTTTCCCTGCCCTAACCCTGCCATCATTTTTCTTTTACCCTCCATATCCTTTTTGCTTTGCCCTCCCATTTCCTTATGGTGGCATCCTATTTCCTTTCCCTTACCCTACACCCCCTTTCTCTCCCCTCCACTCCTGTCCCATTCGCTATGTCATCCCGTCCCATTACGTTCTCCTATCTTCCGGTTCCCTTTCCCTGGTTTTTCCCCACCACCTTATCTCGCCATGCTTCATTTTACACACCCTATATACCCAGCTGTCAGTCACCATTACTCCTCACGTGTTGATAGTCACACACCCATAACACACACCCAGCCCCGCACCCGGGCACACACTCTTACCATCCCCGCCTTCTTTCACTCACTGCAGTTCACTTCATTCCACGTTCACTCCATTCCACTTGTTTCCTGTATTACAACCTTCAAGATTACCTTATTTGCAGCTTCATTTCTCCTCCTGCTCCCCCTTCTCGTTATCAAGCCCCTCCTTCACCTTTGGGCCTTGTATATCGTTTTACCCTCTAGGCCCTCTGAGTTGTGGCCAAGGACTGGTGGTGGCAGCGTCAGTGTCATGGCAGAGTGAAAGTGTTGAAATATACAGTGGATCGTACCAGTGTCACAGTAAAGGCGGCTGGTCCTTCTTCATTTATGCTACTTACCTCAAACTTCCTTGCCTTCCTTCCTCCTTTAAGTTTGTCCTATACTCATCTTTCCCTGACTCAGTACCACACCGTCCTTCCTTCCTTCTTCTCACACCAGTGTTACCTCCTTCAGTTGCATATCTTCTTCCATCATTTTGCCCCCCTCTTTTTCTTCCACCTTCTTGTAACTTCTTCCATTTGCATCTCAACCTCAGCCCACCCCGCCTTAACATCGGCCCACCCCACCTCAACCTCGGCCCACCCCAGCTCAACCTCGGCCCATCCCAGCTCAACCTCGGCCCACCCTACCTCAGACTCAGCCTACCTCAACTCAGTCTCAGCCTACCTCTCTTAAGTATAATGGTGTGGCTGTCAGCGTTGAGGAGGTTGTGTGAAGCCACACCACTTTCACTACGAGATCAGTATATGATGTGGCCGTCAGTATCAAGCCACACGACCTTCGGCCTCAGGTTTCTTGGTGACTGTGTTCCGGTATTTTTCTTTTCTTCTTTCTTTCTTTTATGTGTATTGGTATTTTGCCCCCAAAGTCACACATGTATATATGTATGTACTTACCATACATATGTTCATTTTACATACCCACATGTCTGCCACAAAGCTTTTTCCTTGCCAGTCCCTCACAGCCACTGCTTTCGTTTTCCTGTATCCTGCACTTATCTGGATACTTCATGTTTAGCTACATATACACGTATTTGTTACACACACACACACACACACACACACACACACACACACACACACACACACACACACACACACACACACACACGCACGCACGCACGCACGCACGCACGCACGCACGCACGCACACACACACACACACACACACACACACACACACACACACACACACACACACACACACACACACACACACACACACACACACACACACACACACACACACACACACACACACACACACACACACACACACTCTCTCTCTCTCTCTCTCTCTCTCATTTGTTACATACTGTGCAAGTTTACAGACAAACCCAACCAGATTCATTCTTATGCTTTACTGAATTTTTCCCTCAGCCTGTATGCAGATGAGAATCTGGGTCATAAAATGCATCGATGTATTTGCATTTAAAGTAAACCCAGTGTAGTTTTATCCTAATCTTTGACTGCTAAAATAATGACTGGACGTCATTTTTCACTGACTGTAAGCAACAGGAATAACTTACACAAGTAGTGTCCTTACAACAGTTCATCATTACTTCCAAAAGTTTCACAACCAGGGTAGTCGCAGCAGTTAACATTAGCATCATAGACAAATGAATACAAGACTGATAATGACCCTAACCGATACTGACAACTGAAAATATTAATACTGTCTTACAACACACAATAGAGCCTCCTTAAGCAATTTTACATTAATGCCGGGAATCAGGTATGCACTGGGATGAATCTAGGGAATCGTCACCGTTCTACTCACTAATAATTATGAGCAGCTGTATATACAAAATGTGTGTGTGTGTGTGTGTGTGTGTGTGTGTGTGTGTGTGTGTGTGTGTGTGTGTGTGAATTGCGGCCTGAGTTTCCTTTCGAGTCAATTTGTGGATAAGAGAGACAGTGTTGCCAGCAAACTGACTGGGCCACCTGGACTACCATTGCCAGCGTTGGCAGCAGACAGGTTGGACCATTAGAATCAACATGCCCAGTGTTGCCATCAAACACGCTGAACAATTTGAGCCAACATGGCCTGGGTTGCCAGCAGAAAGGCTGGAATATCTGAACCAACATGGCCAGTGTTGCAAGAATACGGGCTTGGCCATCTGAACCAACATGGCCTGTGTTGCCATCAGACAGGCTGGGCCATCTGACCAACATGGCCAGTGTTATAGGATATAAAAACCCACACTGGCAGACGAAAAAAGATGTATTCCAAACAGTTTCGGAGACAGCTGTCGCCCTCTTCAGTGGATCTACAGCCAGTGTTGCCAGCACACAGGCTGAGCCATCTGATCAACATGGCCAGTGTTGCAAGAAGACAGGTTACCCTGTTAAAAATTCAAACTTTTGGTATGATGCAGCAACTATGCTGTTATAATGCACCTGCCTGTGTTGCTGGATTTGTGTAATGCGGGGCATCATTGGATGTTTACTGTTGTCCATATACAGTATAATGTGCTACATTAACTCTGGTCCTCCCGGGCTGTCAGATCCTCTGGGTTTTATCCAGGTACTTGTGACAGCAAAATTGTCCTGAATTTTCAGTGAGTGCCTTTGTGACCTCTCGTCTCCTTTAGTGCTCACGCTTTCTGTTTTCTCTCCGTATTTCTTCCTCTACATCACTCTCTGCCTTTCCTCATTGTCACTCCGTCTCTCTCTTCCGCTTCCGTTTTCTTCCTTTCCCTCTTAACTTCACTTTCCTTCTCCTTCCCTCTGTCTGCTCTCTGTCTCAGCTTCTCTCTCTTTTCATCTCTCTACATCATTCTCTTTATCCTTTATTGCAATTCCTCTCCTCTCATCCATTTTCCACCCCCAATCCTCTCTTTTTCACTTTATCTTATCCTTTCCCATCTTTTGTCCTCAATAATTCTCTTCCATTTGTTCTCTCTCTCTCTCTCTCTCTCTCTCTCTCTCTCTCTCTCTCTCTCTCTCTCTCTCTCTTTCTCTCTCTCTCTCTCACACACACACACACACACACACACACACATCACTGCAGTACTGTCTTCTTATTAGGTGTACATTCCTCGCTCATTTTCCCTTTTACCCTTCTTTGTCCTTTCTCTTTACTACCCTTTCTTTTCTTTCACCGTCGCTTCTCTACCTCACTTTTTTCCTCCTCTCTGTTATCCACATCCCCTCCACCCGCAGACCCAGTCAACATCAGTCTTCAACATCACATAGTTTTTCGTGTGTTATTTTTCCGCAATACCCCTTTCACTTATATCCTGTTTCTCCGTATTTGCCCCATCCCTCGAGCCTTCAGCCTTAATCCTGTCACTGCCATGGTGTCTCACGCACAGTTTTAGCCTGTGTTTTCGTGGGGCTCTTCTTTCTTTTAGACCAATTGAGACCGATCTAAGCTTTCTAGACCTACTACTCGTAGATGCTCGCGAGAATGGATTTTAGACCAGTACCGTCCTGAATGCTGCTCCTATTGGCTGGACGATCGAGTGGGCGGAGCCATGAAGGATTTGGCTGACTTACATGAGAGAATGATTGGGATGATAATAAATCAGTTTAGCCCTAAATATCTTCGTTATCAGCGTGCACAGTAGCTGTTTCTATGTCATATAAATGAAAATATGTGATAACTCGTCTGTGTCACTGTTAGAATCGTGGTAATTGGTTCTTACTTCGCCCTGAATTGAAATAACCGTGCAGCTTACCTTTTCAGTGAAAACAAAACTGTAATAACTGGAGGTAAAGGTTGTAGTACTCGTTCTTAAGGAATTATTACTGAGAATGATTTGTATGTGCCATCATTACCTTACAATAATCCATAGGGATTCACAAATTCAGCTTTAACTGGTTAACTTTTTCAGTTCAGGTTGAAACCACTATTCATTACAAGTAACATGTGCATTTATATCACTGTCCTGTGTCAGTGTTGGCTGTCATTTGTGCGAAATTCGATTGAAAAAGATATTGTTTACTTCTGTCCATCAGTTTGTCATATCAGCTGTTTATCCCTGGGCACGGGACGCTCATGGCTGTCCATGTTGCCCAGTGCTATATCACATCCTTGTGAGCAGGACTGGGTGTTCCGTTGGTGCTTATACGTATTTGTGGACAGACAGAAACAGACTGGGGGCGGGAGGAGGTATTGGTGCAGGTCATGTAGCTACTTATATATTTTTTGTAACCATGAATTTTATAGTAGAAGTTAACTAACATGTATTATTTCTTGCTGCTGGTATTTTTAAATGTCCAGTTATATATTTGCTTTACTTTGAGATGAATGAATGTCACAAAATAAGCTTTGTGTGTGTGACGTAATGAAATAATCACCGTCACAACAGCTACTCATCCTTATACCGTGTTTGATTTCCTTTAATTAATGTCTTCATTGCTGGCAATACTAATGAAGCTTGTCGAAGGTGTTTTGTAAATCACAGCTTTGTTACTTATACTCTTACTGTTATAGGATGGAACTTTCAAAGAATTTACACAAAACCGAGTTCAATTCGCCGCAGGACAGCATTTGTTCCTTTGCTGTAGACTTTGTACATCACTGGAGCATGAATCACCAGTGCACCAGAACAGAGTCTTTTCCCATGTAGGAGCTGAAGACAGGAAGGCGGAGACGAACTGAGTCATGAGGCGTGGCAAGTGACGAAGTGAAGGTGTGAAGGAAGTCAGAAGGAATGAGGTAGATAATTTGGACGGAGAGATGGGTGATACATAACAATGATCAGTCGTGTCATATACACAAACTGTTATGAGTCTGACAGGGTTAACCAGCACCAGTTATTGAACAGAGGGGCTCCAGGTTTCATCAGAAAAGCTTAACGAATGCCGAGTATTTGGCCAGAGAGAGAGAGAGAGAGACTGAAGGCAGGGAAGGAGACAGCCGTGAATGTGAGGAGAGAAAGGGGAGAAGGGAGGCAAAGAAACATACGGAAATAGTGACGATTGAGTGAGGGAGCTGGGAGGAAGGTAGAGGAAATGTAACAACAATTCCTTATTTTCAGGTCGACATAACCTCTGTCATGACAAGAATAATCACCAGAATCAGTCTCATATAAATGGAAGCGTTCCCTGCCTTTGACAGTAGCCTGTTCGAGCTGGGAATGAGAATGTAAATGCTGTACTTATGGTGAGGGAGAGATATACAGGGAGTGGGCGCACATATCACTGGTATTTTGGTCAGTTTTGTAGACAGCGTGGTATATGACAGTGTTCAGTGCCAGAGTGGCGTTGTGTCTGTTACCCTGACCAGACTACCCACATCAGAGGCAGGCGGAGGTGGTGATTACATCGGAGACACAAATCTTTACTTAGCGATCCTCTTCCTTTTCCCCCGTCCATTTCTTTCCCTCGTCGTCTTTCTTCTCGTTTCTCTCCTCCCTTTCATCTCTCTCTCTCTCTCTCTCTCTCTCTCTCTCTCTCTCTCTCTCTGTCGGAATTATGTTTTTCAGCGCTGTCTCTTGCCTTTCTCCAGCTGCTGTATATTTCCAGCTCCTCACATTTTCCTTCCATGGTTCCCGGGCCGCCAATCCCACCGGAAAACAGGAAACACAGAGGTAAAATCACGGCGGAAAGGCCAACAGCAGCAGCAGCAGCAGCAGTTAATGATTGTTTATTCTATTATTTTATTTTTGTCGGCTTATCTGTGATCAAACTTCTGGCCAGACTTCGTAAAGGAACTAAGATCTCTGCGTCTCACCTCATCCTCAGTTCTCGTAACACTTCCTTCTCTTCTTTATTAATACCCCTGACGCACTGGGTATTTTCTTAAAAAAGATAAAAAAAAGATGAAGGTACCCGAGGTTGAAGAAAGCTGAATTGAAAAATAGCCATCATCAAGATCTGTCCATTCGAGATTCGTGGACACTGCTCTTACAAGATTGACAGGACTGGGGGATGTGGACAGCAGCAAAGACAGATTAAGAAAAAACCGCTCCAGATCTAAGCAACCAGGTGCATAGATGATACACTGGAACAGCCGGTTGACTCTTTATTTAGAAAGTTTTACAGAAAAAGGTGAAACCACGTGTCGCTAGGCGGGTGCTGTGTACCCGACGTAGAGGGAAGGGATGCAAGAACAGCACTGAAAATAACAAATGGCCAGAGTACCAGCAATAGAAATAAAAGAGAAATGCAACATTTTGGTGAAAAGAGAAATAATTTGTGTGGTGATCTCCCAACACGAGTGCTGTACTACACCCAGGGATGATAAAGGCCTCTGTACAAGGTCAGCGACTGATAAGGAGTTAAAGAAAGCACAGTGTCAATTCAGCATACCTAACCCCTGGGAAAGAGATGCAGTAAAAGAACAGATTTGTTCTTTCCTTGTTAAATTACTAGAAAAAGTGACACAAAGGATAATGAGAGATGAAGGACTTGGTTGTCAGTTGCAGAAGAGCAAGAGATACTCTTGATGAAAGATCTTGACAAGCTGACGGATGAAGGAATTAAGTTGTTGAGACATTAACAACTCAGGAGTCAGGCGTGACATGTCTTATCCCGTGATTGTTGTGATGGACGCTTTGAGAAGTGGTTGGAAAACTGAATGAGTCAGAAACGTTTGAGAGTATAGCTGTGGATGTACTGTACTGTTCAGCTCATTGATGAATAGGAAGAAAATGATGGTGAAAGGACAGAACCCTGAGGGATATCAGTAAGTGGTTATCTTGGAAGAACAATGACCAACTACAACTAACACTATAGAAAACCCAGAGCAAAAACTTGAAATGAAGGCACAGAGTGAAGAAAAGGGACCTTTGTAGGACTGTGTGGATAATAACGTTTTTTTGCCAGACTGTTCACAGGTGTCACCCTACTCGTTCTTGTGTCAGATGACATATCTAATTTTATGCTTCCTTCCTCCAGACAGTTTTATTCATCTTGGGATTTTTTTTTTTTTTTTTTTGTAGTGAAAGGGTTAGTGGAAGATATATTTATCCCTGCAAGTCAAAAAGCCTCTGCTAAGCGAGACAAAATGATCTGGAGATACCAAGAAGTAAGTTAAGAATAGGTTTGTTGAAAATCCCACAGGCACTTGACGCTGAATGTATAAAAACTCTGCCATTAGCGGTATAACACGATCCATAATAGCGCTGGTCAGGTATCCCAGTACGATATTTTTACTGATTAAAGAAAAAACAATGGTGACTGATTGACACTGTTGGCATTCATTCCGCTGCCGGTAAAATGACACTCCATCAATTATTAGGACAGTGAACCATTTATTTCCCCCTTGTGCATCCGCACGATCTAACGACGCGATGTGTGTGTGTGTGTGTGTGTGTGTGTGTGTGTGTGTGTGTGTGTGTGTGTGTGTGTGTGTGTGTGTGTGTGCGCAAAAACAAAGATATAAATCAATTCATTTTCAATTGAGCTTATTAATGCATCGACCATTCGAACCCAGTTCCCCACATCCCCTTGGGGTGGGGAATTCAGGGCCTGTAGTTCCCCTCCCCTCCTCTTTCCACTCTCTTGCAGCCCATACTCAGCCAGACTCACTCACGGTGGGAAGCACAAGTACTCCAGGTGAAAACTCTTCGTTCGTTACCTGGCTATATCGTCATCAGCGTCATTCATCCCCCACTCCTCTCCTATCCTGTCATCAAGGTCCATCCGCTTTAATTACCGTTCCTTAGGAAAGTCGAATATTATTGACGCTGTAATGGTAATGAGGCGAGTTATTATATCTAATAAATATAAGTGTTTAGGTGGTGATTCCCACGAGTACAAGAAAGCCTCGCATAATTACATGAGATTTATATATTTTTTCCAAACCTGCTAGGATTTTATGTCTTTGTGTCGCAGGTCACCCTCAGATGGATCATCTCTTTACGACTTTAAAACTTCGATTCTGAAAACTGTTAGCTTGGAGGGAACACGACAGTCGGGTACGGACAGCCCCGCTATGGGTGATGGTGTTAGTGTTTGGTTTATGTTGTTTTGTGATGGTAAGTTCTGGTGTACAGTACCAAACACCTTGATCTGATTACTGGCACTACTTCGTTCACCACTTTATTTCCATTATCTTTTATTTTTTATTTTTTTATCCATCCACGCCACAGTTATTTTCGCGATTTTCCAACTTTAGCATTATCATAATTCACCTCTGAAGGAAAAATGAAGAAGCAGTGCATAGTTTTCTCCGAAGTTTATTACATTACCCGTACAAGGTACCAGGGGAGGTGGTCTAGAGGGCTGGGCTGTGATTTTTACCCATCCAATTATTTACTTCTCTTCCCGCCCTCCTTTCTCTCTCTCTCCAGTTTCACTCATTTAATCTCTTCCTCTACCTCTCCCTGCGTCTTAATCCCCTGTATAGTCTCTCTCATTCCACAAAGGAAATAATCCCCGTGTGTTCCTGGTCTGCGGGTCACTGAGGGACGGGACAGCAGGGTGACAGGGTTGAGTTAGGTTAGTGGACTGAGGCCTCGGGATGGGCTTCCTACTTCATTCTTCTTTCACATTAAATTTCCACTCCTTGAAAATATTCTTCATCTATTTTTTTTTAAATCCTTTTTGCACATTCATTTCCACATTTTCTACCATTTTCCACCTCTCTCTCTCTCTCTGGGGGGCGCGGTAGCACAGTGGTAGCGCGCTGGACTTGTAGTCGGGGGATTGCAAGTTCGAGCCTCGCCCGGGCTGCCGTGCCGGGAGGGGTAGCTCCCTCCTGTAACCCTAGCGGGGCTATATAGTCCAATACAGGGCTTAGCTCGGGGGAACTCCATTTCTCTCTCTCTCTCTCTCTCTCTCACACACACACACACACACACACAGTTATTTATACTCCCAAGTTCACTCCCTCTTTTGTCCGTTTCTTCTCATGTCTTTCCCTCTTGACCCTTAATTCTCTCTCCCTCCCCTTCCTTTCCACCCTTTCCCCCTTCCCTGCTTCCCACCTCCCACCAACCCTCCACTGGGCCTCCTTCCCCACCACTTATCATCAAATGCCAGGCCACGCATTGCCTGTCATTCCTTCAACTCACCACCATCCTTCAGACAGGCTTATTTTCCTTTTGCCCCTATTTTTACGTCCGCCTGATCTCCCTCTTTTCACCTTTCGCTACTGGTTTACGCGCACACCTTCGTGATTTACTGTCGTCATTTTTTATCCGCTGATTAGATAATGATGTTGGTAACCTTCACCAACGTATGGCCTCACAACGACCAACAACACTCACGTTGTCTGGTTTACATTTTACTCCTTTTGTGCTACCTTACTACTTTCACTCCCCCCCCCCCTATTTTTTTAGTCGTCCATTCCCTTCTCAAAATTTCGTAATTGCAGTATTTTATTACCTCGCCTAATGAAGTTGGAGGAGGTTATGTATTCACCAATGTTTGTTTGTTTGATTGTCCACACTATGTCTCCAAACGTTCTCAATGAATTTCATCGAAAATTTGTGGAAGAGTGGACCATGAGCCAAGAAAGAATTTATTTAATTTTGGGCCGGATCCGGATCCGGTTCTTGCAATGAGATTGGCGGAGGTATGCGCTCTGTGAGCGCTTCCTAGTATAATAATATTAAGCCGTCAGTGCCACAACATGACAGTGGAAAGATAACGTAGTTAAGGCTTATAGGTTAAGCTGATGGTGATGATGTTAGGTTTGGGTGCAGTGAAGAGGCACAAGAGAAGGATGGCGTTATATCGATTGCTGGTGTAATGTAATGGTGGTGGTGGTACGGTGGTTATTTTGTGATGTGGTGGTGGTGTGGTGGCTGTCTAGTGCTGTAGTGTGGTTGTGATGTGGATGATTATGTTAGTTGAGAACATAATGAACTGATTCACACGAGGTTGGTGGAATTATTGTTTTATTGGCGGAGACGGTGGGCTGCGTGTGTCTGGTGTAGTAATGGAGTAACAGCTTCAGCTATTAACATGAAACCTTCAGGATGTCAAGATATGGCCAAAATCTTGGACTTGGCCAACAACATATTGTGGCGGGCGATTAGCATTCGGCTCCCGAATGCCTTTCTTTCATTCTCTCTGTTTTTTGTTTTGTGCATCTTGCTGTCTTCGTTTTCTCCTCATGTCCTCTTCAGTGTTCGTTCACCTATGTTTCCCTCCATTTCACTGGGGGTCGCCGTCGTCTCATCCCCTCTGTCCGTTTTATAATTCAAATGGAGCCTTGATGGCTGCCCTCACTCACCTTCCTCCTCTCTTCGTCTTTCTTTACTTCCTCTTGCCTCTTTCACATTTATGACTCCATTCTAACCTGTTTCTGTGCTCCCTCATATCCACTGTTATACATCCTACACTTCCCTCAGTCGCACCAGTTGTATCCTCACATTCACTGGAGCTGGAATACTGAAAGGAAATCTCATTGAGTTTCAGTTCATAATTGTCTGGAGATCCCGTTGGGTCCGGCTTAATTAGTTAACGTTGGCTGTTCCCAGTAAGCCGTCCCGATAATTCATTTTGGTATGGTCATTCTGGCAATATCTAATTCTGGCAATATATAATCATGTTCCCATTTATCCACGTACTACTTCATTTTCATTTATCCTAGACAGATTCAGACAAGCTCTTATCTACACCCTCAGTTTTAAATTCACTCTCCTTCTATCCCACGCCTTCTTCCACAGACTGTCATGTTTTTATGCAAACAAATTGACTCAGCCAAAGCTCTCATACCCTCCCCCTCTCCACACACATTGCTTGTTTTCTCGATTTTTCTCTTCTTACGATGTCTCCTTATCTCCTTATTCCTTCCTTCCTTATAATTTTTGTCCTCCCTTCTTCACTTCAATCCGTTCTGTAATCGCCCCTTTTCTTTTTTGTTTCCTCCATCGTTCTCCACAATTCCTGTTTTCTCCTCTCCTCTACTGTCCATCTCTTCAGTCTTTTCAATACTGTTTTTTGCTCCATACTTATTTTTCCTTCTCCTCCACCGGGGCCCAAGGCCTCCAGCACCACCCCAACTGTTTCCAAACCGGCGAGGCACTAGATTCGACAAATCAAGCAGGGTGAGAGAGGTAAGGGGAGGGAAGGAACAGAAAGGAAGAAGGAAACGATAGAGGGTGAGGAAGGGAGAGTGAGAAGGGGGAAAGAGTAGCGAAGGTGGGTAAGGCAGAGTGAGGGAGAGGGAGGAAAGGCAAGAGGGTGAAGGTGAGAGAGAGGATTGTATGTAGGTTAGATTTAGGTGTAGTAGCATTAAGTTGGAGACAGTGAAGTAGTAGGCTGGTGATAGTGTGGTAATAAGTTAGTGAAACTGATGGTAGGCTGGCGGCAGTGTGGTAGATGGCAGGTGGCAGGAGGACTTGCAGGCAGTGTGACCATCCACTGGGCTGGAAGTAGGTCGATTCATATCTGTACTGACATCACCAAGAAGAAGGAAAAGTACTCTGTTATAATATATTAAATCAACAATCGCATATATCAAATATTGGCTTTACTCATTCAAAACATTCTAGCTACTTACGTCAACTTTAGAAATTCAGGGGTCATTGGACGCTGCACTAAACATTTTTTTTTTTTTTTTTAACTATCTTTATTATCGTATCGAGTCATTCTTGTTGGAACTGTCAAGCATGAATCGACTGGGCCACTGGAGGGAAAGGTTGGGGGTAAGACACGAATGAAGGGATTCAGTTTTGAGAACAATCAGTCAAAGGTCAATGTTAATGAGTAAGGCCAAATTTCGATCCGTGTGTCTTTGTGTGAACTAAATAACTAAAGATTTCTTTTTTTCATATTCACACCAAACAGGGCAGATGAGGTGAAGATTGCCCGGGGTATTGACCTGCTGTTATTAGAGTAATAAGTCGATGGTTAAGGTAGAATGACAAGGTTAGCTTAAACCTTTATCCAGTTTAGACCTAATTTTATGGAAGGGGACCGGATAAAGCAAGGATAAGGACATTTGATTTTGAAAACAATCCAAAGCCAAGGTCACAAGGAAAGGTCGTAGGTCAGTCACAATGAGCAAAGTCAACTGGAACAGTTTTGATCTAAACTGAATCAATCTTGGTGGGAAGGAGTTAGGAAAGAATGAAGTAATTCATCTTCAGGAATATTCGGTTGAAGGTCAGGGTCACAGGGAATGGTCCTATATTGGACTGTCACGTTAGACCACTTGGTCCACGTGGGTGCTGCGCTGCTCGAGTGCTTCTTGTTACTTGTATATCACTTGTAGTGTGTGTGTGTGTGTGTGTGTGTGTGTGTGTGTGTGTGTGTTTATGTGAGGAAGAAGGAACCAAAGGCCGCGAGCCCGCAATTATTGTTCCTTCCAAGAGAAAAACAAAATACAAGAGAGAGACAAATTCAAGATTCGATCATTTCGAGGTGCCTGGACACGCTGCGTTTGAAAGACTGGAGATCATAGGAAGCAGGAAATACAGACAGAGGGAGACAGTTCCAGAATTGACCTGTTGCATAAATGAAGGACTGGGAGTAACGGTTAACTCTTGCATTAGAGAGCTGGACAGAAAAGGGATGAGAGTTTGCTGCTAGACGGGTGCTAAGTGCTTGTCATAGAAGTGGAGGAATGCATTCAGACAGTTCAGAGGAGCAGTGACCATTGAAGTAGCGATAGAAAAGAGATAAAAATGTACCAGTGCAGCGAAGAGACAGAGGTTGAAGGGAGTCAGTAAGAGGAGGAGAGTTAATGAGACAAAAAGCCTTTGACTCCACCCTACTGAGAAGAGCTGTATGTGGGGAGCCTCTCCACACGTGAGAGTTGTACTCCACGCTGGGGCGGATAAAACCCCTGTATAGAGTCAACAATTGTGCAGGGGTAAAGAAGGAATGGAGTCGGCTTAGCACACCTAATCTCTTAGAAGCAGATTTTACAAGAGATGTAATATGATCTTTCCAAGATAAGTTCTGAGTAAATGAAACCCCAAGCATGTTCAAGGATGATGCAGGATTAAGCTGAATATTATTAAACATTAGTGGGTATACCTGTGGAAGATTTTGTCGGGTTGGTAGGTGTAAGAACTGAGTCTTTGATGTATGAAAAACAACCAGATTATTTTTACCCCAGTCAGAGATACGAGCCAAGTCAGACATTAGGTGTGCCATAGCCTCATCCCTTGTTTGCTGAAGTAACTGCTGAGATGGACGTTGCGGGAACCGAATGGAAAGGTGAAGGGTGGAGTCATCAGTGTATGAGTGGATAGGGTTCGATGTACAGCTTAGAAGGTCATTGATGAATAAAAGGAAAAGAGGTGCTGGTAGGACAGAGCCCTGAGGAACACCACTGTTAATAGATCTAGGAGAAGAACGATGGCCGTCTACAACAGCGGCTATATTCGTAGAACGACCAGAAAGGAAGCTATAAATGAAGGCACAGATAGAAGGATAGAAACCGTAAGAGGGCAGGTTGGAAATTAAAGATTTATGCCAGACTCGATCGAAAGCCTTTGAGATGTAAAGTGCAATGGCAAAGCTTTCGCCAAAGTCCCGAAAGGAGGATGACCATGTGTCATATCCTTTCGTTCTCTACCTTTTTTGCCTCTTAAGCTTTTTTCGTTGCTTTCCTCCTTACACCTTATGGTCCATCCTGTTCTTATTTTCATTGTCCACACCAGGTATTTCGCTGTCTCTATTCTGCTGTGTCAATCACCCAACTTCTTTCATTACCAGCCTCTTCTTTTACAGCAGTACTGTACGTATGTAACCACGGCTCCTACTCATTACCGTACCCAGCATTTTACCGTGTACCGTACAGCGTACTTAGACGTGTGCAACTTTCTGAGTTTACAATAAAAAAGTTGCTCTATGATGTTAACTTTCTCCCGCCAAATAATGTTGTGGAGTTATATGGAGATACAGTCTGACATGACGAAATGAAGGAGCGTTGTGGTCTGGATGTGGATGTAATAGAATGCTATACACCGAGGAGGTTTGAGCGTGTGGAGAGGATGGAGAGCGAGAGACTAACTAGGAGAATGTAACTGGGTGAGGTGGTGGGGGGGAGAGGGAGGGGGAACCCAAGGATGAGATGGAGGGATGGAGTGCAGAGGTTTATGAGAGAAGGGGGTATGAGCTAGGAGCAGGGCAGCGAAATGGCGGGGGAGAGGGCGACGTGGAGGCGATTTGTTTGTGGCCACCCCTTACGGGATTAAAGCGTTTGGCGATAGATGGATAGAACTTCATTACTATTTCTCCCCAGCCACACTAAAATGATCAGTCGCGTCATTCACAAAAGACGCATTTACTTCTTCAGTCAGATCATCCATCTGAGACATTTTGTTGATGTTGGTTTTGGCGACCATCATCCACTCACTTGATGTAGTGTTACCTACTTCTTCCTTAGCCTTTATCATTCTTTTTCTGTGCCTGCCCTCCTCTCTTCCTATTTTTCCCATCTTTCCTGTCACTTCTTATTGCTTTTCTTTCCATTACAGGTGGCTTTACATTGAGTGACAAGCCAAATGGTTTCCTGTAAGCCAAGAAACCATTTACAGTGCTGGGTGGTAACCATATAACCAAACCATATGTGCTCCCTCCGTGTCAACAAGTAGGTTGGTGGAGGGTTAGTGCCCCTCCCCGTAAAACAAAAACTCAAAGTCAAATGGCCACCCCTTACGGGATTATGGCGTCTGGCAATAGATAGATGGATAGACAGGCATTCGTTCTGTTGTTTTGCTCAGCTCGGCACAGTCAGACCCTTTTCAGTTACATATTTTGAGTAATATGGCGAGTGTATAATAATTGCGATCAGTTTTAACCTTCAGCATATGAATACATTTTGACTTATAATAATAGTACTAATAATAATAACGATAATAGAGATAATCATCATCATCATCATCATCATCATCATCATCATAACAATAATAAATTATAATAATAATAAATCTATTTTACTCATTACTCATCAATAAGCCTAGTCATCATTGCATCACACACAACCATTACATCAAACATTCCTTCCCTAAACAAACCTTCAGTCGGCCTAGTACAGTACCACATGCCTCTTCGTCAGCCTTTCAAATCCTCGTACATCCCACACAGCCACACCTACCGGCCTGTTTATGTAGATCGTTGGACAGGTGTCAGACTCAGTTTCAAGGGAATCGAGAATTCCCAGATAATTTTTGGATATTCGTTAAAAGAAGAGCAAGGTTCGCGATCCAGCTTCCCATGTCCTGTAAGAGAAAAAATACGAAGCTATCTGCACCAGTGGCGGTCGGAGGGCTCACCACATCACTACGCCATAACATAGGTTTCTGATAAGTATCCAGTCAGAACACCAGAGAAAGGAAGAAACTAAATGAGAAATTATTTACTCTCACACAGTTAGGAACGTGAATTATGAAATAGAGCTATCACTGCTGAGGCCAGGTAGAAAACAAACTGACTCCTTTCTGTTACAAATGATATTTCAGCTCAGTTAAGAAAATAACATCAGATAAAAGGAAGACACCAATTATCTGGTGTTGCCAACCTCACCTACGGCTCAGACCTGACCCTAAATTTTTCTCCAAATTTCTTTTCCCAGCGGGAGGTGGCGACGGGGATGGCTAAGCCGGAGAAAAGTGATGGAAGTGAAAATAACAAAGAGCAGAAGCAAAGAACAGAGAAATGCGAGGATATGGAGTGAGGATGACGGTGTGGATGTGAACATGATAGTGAAGGTGGGCGTGAGTGAAAGTGAGTATGCTACTGTGAGTTAGATTGTGCTGGCAGCGGGCAGGGCTGGGTAGTGTTGAAAATGAAGCAGGGCGGGGTAGTGTTGAAAATGAAGCAGGGCTGGGTAGTGTTGGGAATGGGGCAAGGTAGTTGTGACAGAAAACAGGGCAGGGTATTGGTGGCAGTGGACAGGATCAAGGTGATGTTGGCAGCAGAATGAGGCTGGGTAGTGTTGGCAGCAGAAGAGGGGACACCTTTTTTATCCCAAGGGTTGCTGTTGCGGAGATATATGTACCGGTATATATTGTAACTGGTCCAGAGTGTTAAGAGTTTTCAAGATAATGTGGTGATGTGACCTTTCTGTGTCTAGCGGTACTGTCTGCTGCAGGACAGCATTACTGAGAATTGTCTGCCACAAGCCAACTGTCTCTATGTTCCATGTAGCTCATTGCTGTAATGTATTCTGCCATAAAGTATTGGATGTGTGTGAATAGGTATGATTTTTTTTTACACACCAGTCGCCTTATTTCCTTCTTATATGAAATATTATTCCATGTACCATCTCCATGTAACTGTTAATTAGCATACATTATACCTTAGATAATTCAGTAACAATGTTGTAGGCTACCGTCACCGTTCATCACAACCAGCCATCGCTGTGGCAGCATGAAGCAGGATATTTCCAGTATAATTCCACTTGACATTCCCACCAACTCGCCAGCTTTTCTCGCCTTCATATTACTTAAATGACCCATTTATAATGGAAACTTTCATTGCGGAAAAAATGACACATTTATAATTGAAACTTTCATTGTGGAAGAGTAATTATCTGGAAATAGTGACGCTTCTTAAGTCAGAATATCCTCCCATTACACAATTACGTAACCATTCCCTGCCACACCTGCCATACCCAGCCCCATCCATACCTGCCCTGCCTTGCTGCACCACAACTAGGGTAACACACCCAGCCTCTCCACACCTGCAGTGCCCTGCAACACCTCAACTTCTATACTCTGCCCCCCCCCCCCAAACCACCATATCTTGCCTCTCCACTGCTACAGTACCCAGCCACACCACAACTATAATATTGCCATTTCACAACTGTAAACGCAACCACTCCCAATGTGTAATGCCTTGCCACTCCTCAACTACAACACTGCGCACCACAACAACAGTATTTTGTGCTCCACAACTACAACACCTTGCCACTCCACAATACTGTGACTCCTCTCATTCAGAATTATTATATTCCCACTCTGCAGGTACCATGATTTCCTTCCCTATAGCTTCTATGTTCTGCCACTCCACACAAATTATAAAGTACTAGCAGGGAACCCGGCATTGCCGGCCAAAAAGGCGAACACTCTAATCCTATTTGTTCTAGTTCAGACTTTCTACTCCAGAAAGATCATGTACCTCTTAAGCTTTTGAAGAGGGATTATAAGAGGGTCCAGGAACTTTCTGTTTCAGGGCTTTTGCGGACTAAAGCACAGTATTTGTGCGCACTTGTTTACTGTTACCGGTGACCTCAAATGACCTCGGAGGTCAGCTTCACATAGCTTATGTCAGAGCTGGAGGTCATATGAGTCTCCATGCCAAAAATTAGGCTGCTGGGTCCAGTCGTTCGAGCGTGCATTACCGGTGACCTCAAATGACCTTGGAGGTCAACCTCACATAGCCTGTGTCCGAACTGGAGGTCATGCGAGTCTCCATGCCAAAAATTGGGCTGCAAGGGTATCCGGCGCTGCCCGGGGCAAAAAAGCAAACAGTCTACCGGTGACCTCAAATGATCCACATCTGAATTTTGACCCCCTCAGACGATCCTTGGATCACCCTGATTCAAAATATATATGGGTCTAGGGATCTCTGGCCCTTGGTTTGGGTGTGAATGAAGGATAAACAAACAAATAAACAAAACACGGCTACCTTATATTTCCCTCTTGACAACCATTAGTTGGCTGGCAGTTCCGTTCTTCCAAACACTTTATCTCTTCGTGTTCTCTCCTCAGATCTCATCATTTATCTCAGTTCCTTTTCTTCTGTCTTTTTTTTTTTTCATTTCTTCATATCATTTATCTCCTGTGTTGAAGTTCGTACACTTCGTCCTTAGATCAACCATCACCTTCTGCCTCGTCTTCAGGTTCGTTCTCTTCATCCTGTGATGATCATCTGCTGAGAGATTTTGTTGTAATGACATGGCGTTTGGGAAGATGCTAATGTTGCTGGGATTACATTTTCGAAAATCTCGCCCACCATCACCAGATCTCCTCACCCATTATATCCAAACTCTGCCTCACGTTGCCCACACACCCATACATGAACTTTGCTCAAGCTTCCCTTCTTTGATGCCACTCAGGCAGATAAATAGGTGTGATTTGTTTCGGGACAACTTACCAAAAGCAAACCATCGGGAAATTAAGTCCTTTCCAATGGAACTTAGTGTGAAGCAGGTGGTGGTACAGCAGCGTTCCACAGTGGCTTAGTTCACTGCCTTACTCTAATTTCTAACTTTACCACACGTTAGACATAGTCATAGTTTTACATCATCTAGTTCAACTACATTCTGTTTACCCTGCATAATCCACTTCGTTATGACTGTGTGTGTGTGTGTGTGTGTGTGTGTGTGTGTGTGTGTGTGTGTGTGTGTGTGTGTGTGTCCCTTTATAGTCTCGTGTCGTCAATTTCAGTACAATTTACTGGGAAATGAAAGTTGTAATCACGCTGACTGGAGAGAATAAGATGGAGTTGGGGAGGGGAGAAGGGGAATAAGGAGAGAAAGAAGAGGCGACGGATTGAATTTTAAAAAGTGGGTGGATGTAGAGAGAAGATATGAGGAGAAAGAGGTTGGGAATGATTGAGATGGATGAGAAGAATGCGGAGAGCAAAGATCCTTAGTTTCTGCCTTTCACACATATTGAGGAGAGAGAGAGAGAGAGAGAGAGTCAACAAGATAAAGAAACACAGAGGAGTACCGGTAACAGGCAGGGAAGGCTGGTTGTGGCAGAGATATTGATAGAAAGTAGTTCTGTATACTAAGGTGGAGATGATTCCTGCACCTCTTTGACCAGGATAGAGCCACTTAAATAAAACAGTTCCTCCGCCTTTCACTTATTAATGAAAGTGTTGTGACAGCATTGACTTCTACCATTCACAGACTTATTTAATTAGCTCCTCTTTTATATATTTCCCTAATCCTGTTCGTCTGTCACTGGTTCTCCTTAGTCTTTATCATTCCAGGGGCTTTGTTTACCTGTACCCATATATTTCTTCAATTATCATGTGGTATTTTTTCCTTATATTTACCAGTATTTTAAACGTATATGCTTCTCTTCCACAGTCTTCCTCCCCCCTCCACCCAACCGTTTCACAGATTCCCCTGTTCCCCACATTCTCCTTTCCTACTTGGTTCTCTCTTCTTCCCCATACTCTCTTTCCTGTTCCCTACTCTATTACTTCTGCCTCTTCTTTCTTCTCTTCATTCTTCCCTCCTCTTCATTTTCTTATCCACACTATCCATTTTCCTTTCGGATTTCTTCCCTCCTCACAGTCTCTTCCTTCCTCCGCACATACTCTTTTCCAACACTGTCTCCTCCCCTCCCTTAACTCCCCTCTCCGTCCCACAATCTCCCTCTTGTTCTCATTGCCATCCACCCTCCTGTCAGCTTTCTTTCATTTCCCTCTTCCGAAAATCACACTACTCCTCTTTGCTCTCATATGTCCCTCGTCTTCTTTCCTGCGCAGTTATTCTCAGGTTTCTTTTTCTTCACGTCAGTTTTCACCTGCATTTTTTGCCTGCTGTTGTTTGAAGGAAGCAAATTCGTAGCAGAATATAAAAATCTACATTGATACTAAGCAAGTGCGCCATACACACACAACTCGCGTCACTACGTAAGAACTAACACCAATCATAATGTGATAAGTTATGTACCGCTATGTATATCGACTTTTGTTATTGGCATCTCATACCACGGGTGAATATGTGACGTGTTAGTGGACCTTATGGAGGATCAGACCAATGATATCATCTTTAAACAATATTCAGAATCTCGAGATAAAAATCCTGCAGCAGCCGGAACTTAATTGCTGACCTTGGACCTCTCTCTTCATTACTGCATCCTTTGATCTCATTTTTCTCTTCCTACTTAACTGCAGGTTTGTTCCATTGATGTGCACACCACCGTAAAATATGTCTAATGGCTTCCTGATGGTGCTTGCTCTCAGCCTTTGGGTGAAGGTAACCATGGAACTCACGGTATTAAAATGATATCTGTCGTTTGCTCTTCCTATCCTGTCCGTTCTCAGGTCTAACCCTGAACGTATTTTTTTTTTTTTTTATGTTTGTCAGTTCTCCTGCCGTCTTCCAGCATCACATGTTCTCATCTCCCTCCTCCTCTAGTCTTCCCCACCTCCATATTGTGATTACATTATTTTCTTCTCTCTCTCTCTCCCCTCTACTTACATTTACTGCTTTCCCAACTCCTCTTTACTGCCTCTTCATCAAGCCAATAATAATTTTATTGAACCATATATATTACCATTAGTTTCTTCATGATTTTTGGTTCTTGAGGTGTCATAATCTCCCTCTTATTTTTTCTATTCAGTTCTCTTTCAGTCTTTTTCCTGAGCCTTTTTCATAACTACTTACTTTCCTCTCAGTCCTCAACCCTCCACCCTTTTCATTAAGACTATTACATTTTAACCATAAATTTACCATTTCACTCGTCACTTCCCAGCTTCGTTGTCCTTACTTCAGTTCGTCTTTCATTTTCTTTTGCCATACCACGCCCACTACTCCTTAGTCCCTGTTTTGTCAGTCTTACAGCACTCTCACTCTCTCTTCCAGACTACCGTTTTTGATTCTCCATATTCTGTTAGTGGTTCACGTCTTAAGAATCCTCACCTCCCGTAGCTTAATTGCTCCTGAACCACATCCCTCCGTGCTTCCTGATGTGAGCAGGGCAGGACAGAGGACGAGGTTGAAGTCGGAGGGATGTGTGGGTGAGAGACGGTGAGCAGGGAATAGTCAGATGTAAATTCTCAGCGGTTGGTGAAGAGATGAATAGCAGCACTGGATTCCCTGTATGGTTAACCTTTATCTTGTCCTTGGTTCTGTCTCATCTCCGTATCACCTCAGAATTCTCTACCTTCTCATTTTTCCCACAATATCATGAAGATTGGATTCGCAGCAGCAGTATTATAACTACCTCAGAATTTTTCAGTCCTTTCTGTCAGTGGATGGTGAGGTGCGGATGATGATGGTGATGATGATGATTTATAATGCTATTTTCTTTCCTTCTCCACCTCACCTATCCCACACCTGCTTTGTCTTGCTCTCCTACTCCTTAACTATCCCAGCCTGCCCCTCCCGAGTCCTTCTCCCTACCGTGCCGCTCCTCTCCCCCTCCATTACCTCTCCCATAATCGCCCTCCCGACCCTTTATAATTTCCTTCTCTCTCGCCTCAACTCCCACCATCCCCCCTCAGTTTTTTTTTTTTTTCCCTGGCCATTATTATCTCAGTTTCAGTATTTCCTTATTTTCTTTGTTCCCTCCGGCCGTTCTCGTCTCCCACACCCTCTCATCGCATCCTCCCCCCTTTCTCTTATTCCGTCAGCTTCAGTTGCTATTTTTCCCACCGTTTTTATGATCACCACCCATGGTTTCCTCACCAGGCCATAGGATAAGTGAGCACTTGACTGGCATCTCTCTTTTGGGAAGTAGTTATTATCACTTGCCTTTACCAAGGCGGAGCGATAATGTTTTTGCCCGCCTCTGTGTGTGTGCGCGTGCGTGCGTGTGTGTGTGTGTGTGTGTGTGTGTGTGTGTGTGTTTGTGTGTGTGTGTAATTCACTGAGTTCACCGGGTCGGTTCGGATCACTTGATGGTCGTGATCGTCAGCTTTTACCCTCCCGGAAAGGAACTGAGAGCTCATATAGTCCGATCTAAGGGCAAGGCTGCGACCTTCACACATGCACACACCCGTCCCCTTGCTCGTGGGGGACAGTAACCACCCACTTCGTCAGTGAAACTTTACGCAACCTGAGCGAGGCGCGAACTCCCGTCAACCAGATGGCAAGCGAAAATGCTACCACTGAGCCAGCGAACGGTGTGTGTGTGTGTGTGTGTGTGTGTGTGTGTGTGTGTGTGTGTGTGTGTGTGTGTGTGTGTGTGTGTGTGTGTTCCCATTATATCTTATGAACGGCTTGAGCTATCAACATGAAACCTTCAGGGAATCAAGATATGGCCAGAATTTTTGCCGAGTTCGGAAATGGGGACTCTAGGTCAAGGTCAAGGTCAGAAAAATGGCTGCCAAAGGTCAACTAGATTTTATCAGCTACCTTTAGCACCATTATATCTCATGAATTACTTGAGCTATCAACATGAAACCTTCAGGGTATCAAGATATAGCCAAAATCTTCCACCCCCAAGGAGGGCGCGGACCCCCTGCCCCCCGGGGGATGGCACTCACCGGCTCCCCCAGGGAGAGGTGCCGAACCCCGGTACCCCCCGGGGGCGGCGCCGACCCCCGGACCCCCCTGGTCACCCGCCACACCCGGGGGGCCCCGCCCCTCCCGGGGGTTGCGCCGCCCCTCTCGGGGGTGGCGCCTCCCCCCGACCACCCTGGAGACCCTTCCTCCTGCCCTCCCCGGGCACCCCACCCCCCAGCCCCCTCCCGGGGAGAGTCCCGCCCTTCCCGAGGGGCGGGGGCGCCGCCTCTTGGCCTACCCCGAGGGGTCCCCGCCCTTCCCCGGGGGGTCCGCGCTTGTAACATAGCCAACAACATTTTCTGGATGGCAATTAGCATTCGGCTTCAAATGCCGAATGCTTTTCTTTCATTTGTGGTAAGAAAATTCTATGATCCCGTCTTGAATATTATCAGGGTTTCATTTTTATTGATATATATCACAATTTCCAAAGCTGTGATGGCATATGGGATACTTTCCTTTATTTCTCTGTAATTACAATGTCCAGCATGCTTGATATGCCATTTTCTACAAATGGTTCAAAATCCAGTGCTAGTGTTAGGTATGGGACCGTATTACTCAATTTTAATTAGAGTGGTGGACTACCCAATGATACTGTTTTGATTGAGGAAAAAAAAAAAATTGCTACGTCACTGGGGATGGATCTTGGCTCTGTGGCATGCAGTTTGGTGGAGGGCAGGCCTCCTCGCTGTTGTTATGATTGTCTGGTTCCCTTGACGATGCTAATTTTAACGTATAGACTGAGTTTCTCGGTTTCTGAAGACATCGGACGGAAGACAGGTCCTACTGTCTCCCTTTGATGTTGTAGGAAGCGGCATCTACCTGTGTAGTGTCAGGCAAGAGTATTCTTACCCAAATAATCAATGCTTCACATTGAGCGTTGTGGCTGTGCACTTTATTTTCATAAAGCAGATATTTGTGAATGTAGGATGCGGTGGAAAAAACAATTACACACTTAAATACGAAGCTAGTGTAGAATTATTCATTAATTCATCCACTGTTTAAAAGCATAAAACTGACAAAATGTGGATACCGTTTCAGTACCCATTGTTTCTATATGGTGTTTTTTTCCTCCCGAGTGCCTTCAGAGTACCGCGGTAGGTTTACAAGTGTTTCATTCTAGTTATTTACATA
Source organism: Coenobita brevimanus (assembly GCF_032717465.1). NCBI lineage: Eukaryota > Metazoa > Arthropoda > Malacostraca > Decapoda > Coenobitidae > Coenobita > Coenobita brevimanus. The sequence goes on from NC_137026.1 coordinate 28,805,198, forward strand.
ATTATTGGTAGTCGACGGCAGTGACCTTTCCTGTGGCACCAACAGGTAATTTTTCATTGGTCAGTTATTTCCACTTCTGTTTTTTCCCTCCAGACGTGTCCCCACCTTCCCCTTCGTGGTCGTTATTCTCCACTTAACCGACATTTCTTATTTCCACCCACTTACTCACCTAATGGCCCACCGCGACCACTTCACCACCTCTTACATTTTACAGTTTTTTCTCCAACATTACCCTCCATAACCACTCTAGGCCCGTGCACTCCTTATTCACTTCCCGATCTCACCCTCTTCTCTCCCTTTCAGTTCATTCCCAGGGATGGGTGAGGGAAGAACAGAGCAATGATCACAGGGAGAATGAAGATATTCCCTGAGAGAGAGAGAGAGAGAGAGAGAGAGAGAGAGAAATACTGGAGGGGTAAGGTTGCCTAGAACATACTTGGACCCTATCCATCGTAACTCTTGATATCGTTAATGGTTCAGTTCATGAGGACGTTATTCATTGACCTATAAGTACCGGCCACGATGACATGATGTTTGATAACTTGTTTTCCAGAATAATGAAATATGTTCCACACCCATTTCCCACACGCAGACTCATTTGCATCCACACTGATACTTAAACACACCTACACTTTTCCCATCCCTGCATTCAGTCCTCCTAAAGCTACGTCTACACCAAATGCTAGTTGTTGCGGGCGGGTGTGGGCGAGAGTTTTGCATCACCGTAACCTGTACAAGTGGCCCCACTGGACGTGGGCGGGTTTGAGTGAATACTAATGTAGGTTACATTACCAGCAAATATTTATGTGGACGCGACTCAAGTCCATACACTCCCTTCCCTTCCTTGCCCCTTAGCCCCCTCTCATATCACTTTTCATATCTTTCTTCCACTTGTGCCCCACAGTTTCCTTCCCTCTCCTGCTTTTCATTTCCTCGTCCTCCGTCTCTTAATTTACCTGCCTCTTCTCCTCCATCAGTGCCCTACTGAGCCTTCTTCCTTACCAATTACGTTCCTCCCGCACCTCCACTCTCTGCCTGTCTTATTCAAGGTTGTTTTTCCCAAACCCCCCCTTCCTTCTTATTGCCGCCTCGCCACCTCGCTCCTACTATATTTCCTTCTTGTCTCTCATTACTTCTTAACCTTTTTTTTTTTTTTTCCGCAGTTGCCACTGCCATTTTTCTCATCCATTACTCCATCTGTTTTCCTACATTCTTCGCCACAGTGACTTTTCTCCATTCTCTGTCCACTCCCTCTCACCTTCGATATGAACAAGTCTTCATTCTGGCTAAAGTCAGGCGATTTTATTCAGATTAGGATAAACCATTGGTAGTGAAGATGTTACGAGCCACCAGTGCGACATATGAAGAAAGATAGAGTAACTGGACACTCGCACAGCGTCAGCAGATCTGCCATTCCTTCCTATGTATTATACAACGCCATGTTGTAGCCCAGCATCACCCACCGCCCTCAGTCACCTCATTAACTACACTGGTCAAGCCACCCACGCCATGTTGTACCCCAGCATCACCCACCGCCCTCAGTCACCTCACTAACTACACTGGTCAAGCCTCCCACGCCATGTTGTAGCCCAGCATCACCCACCGCCCTCAGTCACCTCACTAACTACACTGGTCAAGCCACCCACGCCATGTTGTACCCCAGCATCACCCACCGCCCTCAGTCACCTCACTAACTACACTGGTCAAGCCACCCACGCCATGTTGTACCCCAGCATCACCCACCGCCCTCAGTCACCTCACTAACTACACTGGTCAAGCCACCCACGCCATGTTGTACCCCAGCATCACCCACCGCCCTCAGTCACCTCACTAACTACACCGGTCAAGCCACCCACGCCATGTTGTACCCCAGCATCACCCACCGCCCTCAGTCACCTCACTAACTACACTGGTCAAGCCACCCACGCCATGTTGTACCCCAGCATCACCCACCGCCCTCAGTCACCTCACTAACTACACCGGTCAAGCCACCCACGCCATGTTGTACCCCAGCATCACCCACCGCCCTCAGTCACCTCACTAACTACACTGGTCAGGCAGTTTCATCTGACAAAATGGTAATGAAGTCTCGTTAGTTACCCTATAATCAGTGTTTATTGTGCAGTACTTCAGGGAACTCCCCTCCCATTCACACAGCGGTGTAGTGTAACGTTAGGCAACTGCGTTTTTGTGTCTTGTGATGGGCTTTTGTAGACCTGAGCTCTTCTCTTTGCTTTAGGAAGCAAACACACACACACACACACACACACACACACACACACACACACACACTTTTCCTTTGTACCACCCGGATAGTACTGTAATGTATCGTGATATTGGTGGATTTGTTGCAAGTATTGTCCCGTTGTTATTGTAAAGTTGAGATATATTAAAAACGGTTTTCGTGAGTTAGTTTAACAAATCCCAGAATTTATATGCGTGGTTTTTTTGTCTGGCTTATCTCTTCCATATACATTATTGGCGTTTGTTCCAATGTCTTATGCACGGAGTGATTTATGCTGGAAGTTACCGTTCCCTTCTCTATTTAGCCTAAATTAATCTAACCTAACCAAACCTAACAAACCTTAACCTGATCTAACCAAACCTTATCCTGGATCAACCTAACCTAAATAAACCGAAACTGAACTAACCCTAATTCAGACTGATTTCACTATTTAGTTGTAACACACACACACACACACACACACACACACACACATATATATATATATATATATATATATATATATACACACACACACACACACACATATATATATATATATATATATATATATATATATATATATATACACACACACACACACATATATATATATATATATATATATATATATATATATACAAATATTGCCAGTTTGTATGAAACAAAAAGTATATATATAATGAATGTATAATTCCAGCTATGACGTATGGTTGTGAGACTTGGAAACTGACAAAATAGATGGAAAATAAATTAATTCGTTCTCAGAGAGCAATGGAAAGGTCAATGTTGGGAATATCTTTAAGAGACAGGAAAAGATCAACTTGGGTGAGAGAGCAGACTAAAGTCAAAGATATTATAGAAGTTATAAAAGAACAGAAATGGAGGTGGGCAGGCCATGTAGCAAGAACAAGGGATAATCGATGGAGCAAGAGGTTGACTGACTGGACACCAAGAGATGGTAAGCGTAGCAGAAAAAGGCCAGACAGGAGGTGGAGAGATGAGATAGAGAAATTTGCAGGGAAAACGTGGCAAAGATTGGCTCAGCCAAGGAATTCGTGGAGAAGGTTGGGGGAGGCCTTTGTTCAGCAGTGGACTTATAATGGCTGATATATATATATATATATATATATATATATATATATATATATATATATATATATATATATATATATATATATATATATATATATATATATATATATATATATATAGTATATATATATATATATATATATATATATATATATATATATATATATATATATATATATATATATATATATATATATATATATATATATATATATATACAGTATATATATACATATACATATATATATATATATATATATATATATATATATATATATATATATATATATACAGTATATATATACATATATATATATATATATATATATATATATATATATATATATATATATATATATATATATATATATATATATATATATATATATATCGACCTATAGTTACCTATAGGCCGATAAGACATCCAACTATTTCCCTGTCACGTATTTCATAAAATGTTGTTGATAAATGGCACAATACTGGAGATAACATGCGGATACTTTCAGCATAGCAGCCATATGGTCACTTGGCGCATGCGCATTGAGCGGAACGGTACCCTCCAGCATGTCACTCCGTGCATACGACACCGGTATCTATTAAAGGTAAAAAAAAAAAAAAAAAAAAATGAATGACCACATGAACCCCAGTTATATAAAATAATTGACGGACACATTCCATCCCAAAGCAATTTACGTGGACTGATGGAATAGTTTGACCTATCCTTTAAGTGTGTGTGGGGGGGGGAGAGAGAGAGAGAGAGAGAGAGAGAATTCTTAGTGGCGGATAGAATGTTAAGAGGTGGGTGAAAAAGCTACGAGCACTTTTCAGTTTTAGTTATATAAGAAAAAAGTAGGCGCCAAGAATATTGATCACTTTTCTCATTTATATCTTCTTATTGAGATTGTTATATTGTAGTCCTTTCGTAAATTCATAGAATAATTTTTGAGGGCCCTTCGAAGATACTGCATTCTGTGTTTATGTTTTCCAGCATATAATATTTTCGATAGGACAACAAGCAAGGATAACGTACCTGATTAAGGTGTTGTAGGGCTGTGTGTGCTCCCTCCCTCACCACCACTCTTGTCTGCCCTCCCTCCCACACCACCACTCTTGTCTGCCCTCCCTCCCACACCACCACTCTTGTCTGCCCTCCCTCCCACACCACCACTCTTGTCTGCCCTCCCTCCCACACCACCACTCTAGTCTGCCCTCCCTCCCACACCACCACTCTTGTCTGCCGTCCCTCCCACACCACCACTCTTGTCTGCCCTCCCTCCCACACCACCACTCTTGTCTGCCCACCCACCCACACCACCACACTTGTCTGCCCTCCCTCCCACACCACCACTCTTGTCTGCCCTCCCTCCCACACCACCACTCTTGTCTGCCTCCCTCCCACACCACCACTCTTGTCTGCCCTCCCTCCCACACCACCACTCTTGTCTGCCCTCCCTCCCACACCACCACTCTTGTTTGACCTCGCTGCTACACCTGCATCCTTGTCTGCCCTCCTTCCCAAATTCTCTCTCTCACCCTTGCTCATCCAAGTGTCGATTAATGCTTCGTTGGATCTGAAGTTTTGGTTTACATCCCTCTTTGGGAGACGAAGCTTATACTGCTATTTCCTCATATAGAATTCTTACCAAATAAAGTATGTGATTTAAATAGCGTTTTTCCTTGAACTAGTTGACGACACCGTTTGTCATGTCCTTTTCATAAAAGTTTAGACGTGTATCAAAAGAGACGCCAACACGTTCTTTCAAAACAATTACCTTTGCAGTGTCGTCGAATGTCGTCGAATTCTGACAGCCACACAGGCAAGCAGCTCAAATCCTTTCGTGATGCTGTCATTGCTGAGTTGGTTGTGTGAAACCACACCATTACCTTTGTGTGATGGATTTAATTAATCTTAAATGAACCTGATTTGGTCAACAGCGTGATTTGGCCAAAATGGACCAAAATGATATTGCATAGTTGAATATAAATAGCCTGATTAGTCCAAAATTTACTTGACTGGATGTTGTGGTGAAGCTGTGTTGTGTTGTGTTCTGCTGTGTTATGTTGTGGTAGAGTTCTGGTTGACGGATCAGACAGACCAAGTAAAAGAGTCCATCGCTGGAACAGCTTGGCTGATATACAATATGGACACTGTGTGTTAAGCATCCTTTGTGCACTTGGTGGGAGGGAGAGTTGGATGAAGGGCTACGTTGATGGAGATGTCGTTGTGTGATGGACATAGGTTCATGGAGGAAGGTGGCGCAATGTGTGGGTTGTTTATGTATAAACGTGGCAGACGCTGGGTTGTCTGTATATAAACGTGGCAGACGCTGGGTTGTCTGTATATAAACGTGGCAGACGCTGGGTTGTCTGTATATAAACGTGGCAGACGCTGGGTTGTCTGTATATAAATGTGGCAGAAGGTGGGGTGGGGTGGGGGTTGTATAAGCGTAGCAGAAGGTGGGGTAGTTTGTGGGTTATGTATGTATAACCGTGGCAGAAGGTGGGGTAGTGTGTGGGTTGTTTATGTATAACCGTGGCAGAAGGTGGGGTAGTGTGTGGGTTGTTTATGTATAACCGTGGCAGAAGGTGGGGTAGTTTTTTTTTTTTTTTAACGATAATGAATGGAGGAAAGAAAAAAAAAAAATAAGTCCATGTGCCTAAAGGCATCATCCATTCATAAAATATTTATAACAACTGGATTTTAATTCAAGTGGATTAAATGTTTTTGGGAAACAACTCCCAGGAAGTGAATTCCAGAGAGTAGTAGTTCTGGGGATAAATGAATTTTGGTAAGCAGAGGTTCTGCATTGTGGGGGAGAGAGTGAGAGTTCATGGGCGCTCCCAGCTGCCCGAGTATTTCGGGAGAAAATGTGAAGGGAAGGAACAATTGAAGCTACTTCGTCAGAGCACTTACGGTAAAAATATCGATAAAATGATGCTAAAGAAGCAACATCTCTACGTACTGATAACGGAGGAAGGTCCTGCGTAATGGCAGGATTATTGATTAATCTAATGGCTTTATTTTGAGTTTTGTCCAACTGCCTCAATGCAACCGCTTCACATCCACTCCACAGTGGTGAACAGTATTCGATCTGAGAACACACATGACTTTTGTATATTGTGGCCATCTGCTCGTCAGTGAAGAACTCACGAACTCTGTACATAAGTCCCAGTTTTTCAGAAGCATTTTTAGCAAGGGATTTAACATAAGCTGTCCAGCTTAGGTTGGGATTAAGAGTAACACCTAGGATATCAATTGTAGTGGATATGGGAATACTGACATACATTTATAATTATGTGAGAGTCTGAGGGATTCTTTCTGTTCGAGAAATTAATGTATTTAGTTTTCTGAGCATTAAATGAGACCAGATTTGTTTGTCCCCATTGATTAATTTTAGAAAGGTCCTGGTTCAGAGAAATTGCTGTGTTTATTTGGGAATTTATAATATCAAATTGTGTAAAGGAGGTACTAAATGTAAAAGAACTATGAAGGGTCGAGTCATCAGCATAAGAGTGTATTGGGTTGTGCGTGACAGATAGGAGGTCATTTATATGTATGAGAAAGAGGGTTGGCGCCAAAACTGATCCCTGAGGTACGCCAGCATTTATGGAATGAAACTGAGAATAAATTCCATCTACAATGACCAGTATTTTTCTATTATGAAGGTAAGAAGAAATTAGAGGAACCAGTAATGCAAGGCCATAGTGTGACATCTTAGACAATATGGCCCGGTGCCATACTCTGTCAAATGCTTTTGATATATCAAGTGCCATTGTGTGTGTTGCACCGTGTTGGTCTATTGTTTTGTTAATCTGATGGGTAAGAAGGCAAAGAATGTCTACAGTTGAACGTTCTTGTCTAAATCCATACTGTCGATCATTGATCAATTTATTGATTTCTAGATGCTTGACTATGTGTTTGTTAATTAGTGTCTCAAAAACTTTACCGAGAATGGAAGTTATTGCAATTGGTCTATAGTTAGATGGATCAGAAATTGCCCCCTTTTTAGGAACAGGATGGATATTTGCTTCTTCCCAAGAGGCTGGAAAATTTGAGGTAGGGATGCATAAGCGGAAAAATTTTGCCAATACAGGAGCCAACACTGAGGAGCAATTTTTAAGTACTATTAAAGGAATTTCATCTGGACCAGTGGCTTTGTCTGCTGATAGATTCTGTAATACAGCTTGTACGTATCTGGTGTGAATCATGAAAGGAGGTATTTGAGGGGAATCAAAATCAAGTACAGGAATGTTGTGGTTTTCTGTATTTAGGATTGAGTTTGTTGAAAAAATGTCAAGAAGAAGTTTGGCTTTTCCACGTGGGTCACTTACTAGATTTCCATTGGGGACTGTAATGGTGGAATGGAAGAGGTGTTAGTGAAGTTAGTTTTGAATGAATTAAGGGTTGACTAGAATATTTTGTTATCATTTGGGTTGTTTAGTAGTTTGTTAGCTTGTCTATGTAGAAAGTTTGATTTAGGAAGATTGATTATAGTTTTGGCATGGTTTCTGATATTTCTGTAATAGTTAAAGGCTTCTTTGGTTTTGGTCCTTGTAGAAGTGTTATAGGTTATTGTTTTATGTTCTGTTACTCTAGCACAATTGTGGTCAAACCATTTAGGAGAATTACATCTTTTTCTGTAACTATGATAGGGAATGAATGTTTCCATGCCGACTTTAATGAAATCCTGTATGTGGCCCAATGTGGAATTTGCATCTTGGGAGAAAAAGGAGGTCCAAGGAACATCCATGAAATAATTATGGAGTCCCTTCCAGTCTGCTCTGTCGTAGTGCCATTTAGTCACCACGACAGGTTCAGAGCAGGAGGGTGTGGTAGGTGTGAAACTGGTGGCTTGAATCAGACAGTGATCTGAGGATCCGAGGGGGGACTTCACATCGACATTATAAGTATCTGAATTGGTTGTTAGAAACAAGTCCAATAGGTGGGGATTTTGATCGGGGTTGTCTGGTACACGGGTGGGTTGACTGACTAACTGGGTGAGATTGAATGAGTCTGCAAATAGCTCACATTCAAGACCAGAGTCATCAGTTCTGGGTGAATAAGTGAGCCATTCAACATTATGGACATTAAAATCACCCAGAATAGTAATTTCTGATGCAGTATTAATGTTGAGGACACTTAGTTGTGAAGACAGAGAGTCAAATAAACTCGACTCTGGAGGGGCAATAGGGGAACGATAAACACAACAGAAATACTTCATTTAACCAAAAGAATTTAATTTATATATGGAATAGTTGAAATAAGGACAATTAAATTTAGTGAGAAAATGGCAGAGTACAAGAGCATAGTGGAAGAAAGATTGGGAAGGTATGAGTTAGAGCAGATGGAGGGGGTGGAAGACGTATGTGAGATATTCACGGAGGAGATAGGCGCTTCGTGTGAGGTGGTTTGTGGAATGAGGAGGAGATGCTAGGGTGTGCAAGGGACAGCATGGTGGAGTGATGAGGTGAAACGAGCTGTGGAACAAAAGAAGGCATATAGTAAATGGCTAGCTAGTAGAGGTAGGGGAGAAGATGAGAGAGAGAAGGGAGAGGTATATGTGAACAGAAGGGAGGTGAAGAGACTGGTGAAGGAGAGTAAGAAGAAAGTGGATGAAGAATTTGGGAGGAATCTGAGTGTGAAATGGAGGGAGAGTAAGAAATTGTTTTGGAAGGAGGTAAAGAAAGGCAGTGTGAAAGGGGAAATAGTAGGGGAGTGAAAGATAGGAATAATAGATTGTTGGTGGAGAAGAGAGAGAAATTGAGGAGATGGAAGGAGCACTTTGAGGATTTGTTGAATGTAGAGAGTGAGAACAGTACGAGTATAAGTGGTTGGGGAATGGCTGGGAGAAGAGATGAGTGGAGGGAGGAAGAGATCAGTAGGGCGGAAGTAGTGGAAGCAATGAAGAAGATCAAGTTGGGAAAGGCCCCAGGAATTGACGGAGTGTGTGGTGAAATGCTGAGGTATGGGGGTGAGATTGTTGTGGAGTGGATATGGAAGTTGTGTAGATTGGCTTGGGAAGAGGGAAGGGTTCCAGAGGACTGGAAGTCTGGTATAATTGTTCCTTTATACAAAGGAAAAAAGGAGAGAGAAGTATGTGGTAACCATAGGGGTATTTGCCTTCTTAGTGTGACTGAAAAATATATGGTAGAATACTCATTGATAGGGTTAGGCATACGACGGAGGAGCTAGTTGGTGAAGAACAAGGGGGATTTAGGAAGAGAAAAGGGTGTGTAGATCAGATATTTGTTCTAAGATGTTTAGTGAAGTATCTAGAGAAGGGAAAGAAAGTGTATGCTGCCTTCATGGACTTGAAGAAAGCTTATGACAGAATAGATAGGCAAGGTATGTGGAAGGTATTAAGAATATATGGAGTGGAAGGGAAATTGTTGAGTGCTGTGAAGAGTATGTACGAAGGAGCTAGGGCTACGGTGCAGTGGATGGTGAGCAGAGTGAGTTCTTTGATCTCAATGTGGGACTGAAACAGGGTTGTGTGATGTCTCCATGGCTGTTTAATATATACATGGATGGGGTTGTAAAGGAGGTGCAAGGTAGGGCAGTGGATGTGGGGGTGGCTCTAATGGATGAGGGTGAGATTTGGAAGATTCCGGTGTTGTTGTTTGCTGATGATACAGTATTGTTGAGTGAAGATGAATGAGAGTTGCAAGGTTTGGTGAATGAATTTGGGACAGTGTGTAGGAAGAGGAATCTGAAAGTTAATATAAATAAGAGTAAAGTTATGGTATTTGAGGGGAATAAAGTCACAGAATGTACAGTGAGGTTGGATGGTGAGGATATGGAGAATGTGAGTGCATTCAAGTACTTGGGTAGTGTGATGAGTAAGGATGGAACGTTGGGGGATGGAAGTGCATGAAAGGGTAGAGCAGGGAAGGAAGGTTGTTGGTTCACTGAAAGTAGTGATGAGAAATAGGGAGGTGAGTATGGAAGTTAAGAAGTCACTCCATGATAGTATTGTGATCCCTACCCTGACGTATGGAAGCGAGGCGTGGACCTTGCAAGAGGGGAACAAGTCAAGAGTGAGAGCAGTGGAAATGAGTTACTTGAGAGGAGCATGTGGAGTGATATGGAGGGATAAGTTGACGAATGAAGAAGTGAAGGAACGTTGTGGGGTGGATGTGGATGTGGTTGAGAAGATTAGGAGAAGTACACTGAGGTGGTTTGGACATGTGAAGAGAATGGAGATTGAAAGACTGACTAAGAGGGTGTATGTAGGTGAGATGGAGGGAGGGAGAGGGAGGGGTAGACCGAGGATGAGGTGGAGGGATGGGGTTGAGAGGTAAATGAAGGAGGGGGGGGTAAGTTGGGGGGAAGGTAGTCAAGTGGTGATTGACAGAGCGACTTGGAGGCTTTTTGTCTGGGGCCACCCTTTGCGGGATTAAGGCGTCGGGCTATAGATAGATAAATAGAAATTTAGTAATCTCCTGCAGGGCAATTTCTGATTTAGCAAGGCAACATACGCCTCCTTTGGGTCTGAAATTTTGAATCAAGATATAACCAGGAAAATTAAATCTAGCTAAATCAGAGGTGCAGCTTACTTGTGTCTCTGTCAAAAATAGCAGATCAGGGGATTCAAACTGGAGGTTGTTTGTGTATAACCGTGGCAGAAGGTGGGGTGGTGTGTGGGTTGTTTATGTATAACCGTGGCAGAAGGTGGGGTAGTGTGTGGGTTGTTTGTGTATAACCGTGGCAGAAGGTGGGGTGGTGTTTGGTATCGTTATGTAAAGCCGTTAAAGTAGTGGGGTAGTGAGAGTGGTATGTGTTTTAAGTATGCCTGGGCTTTGGTCTGAGTGTCTCAGCAGAGTAAAAACAAAAATGAGTAATGGAAGTTTGTAAGTGACTGATTAGACTCTTCCCTCCAGCGTATTAGCCCCAGCATTCTCTCCCTCCCACCTTTCCCCTTTCATTCCCTCTTTCTACCCCCATCCCTCCGTATTTTTTCTCATTCTTTTTTCTCCTCTCTTGTACTCCCGTTTCACTTTCCTTCGATCTTTCTATTCTGCATCCATCACGCGAATATCATTTTTTCTCAGTTCTTACTTTCTTTAAATTGTACTTCTTTCTCCAGCCATGGTCACTTGTACTTCTTTTTACTTGCCAATTTCCACACCTTCCTTTTCCTGTCTCTGTTCTTCATCCTTCCTCTGCCTTCCTTTTCACACACCACTGTCCTCCCAAACTCCTGCTTTCTTTTGAGATTAAATGATGCTCTCGAGGTGAGGTGTTAAGCATATTCGTATCAATAATATGGACATTTTTTCTACAACATGTCCTCCTTCCCACGCTACCCAGGCCATGTACAGTATGTCTCCAGCATCATTCAGTGCCCTTGCACCTCACTGACTTATACCGCTGAAGTTCACTCAGATATAACCCATCACCAGCAAGTTTATACTTCCACGAAACTATAATGGCACCGTCACGACATGAGCAGAATTTCTAGGAAAATTCTGCGTTGAACACTTCCACCCCCATCCTACAGCACTGTAGATGTTGATAATCGGCTGTGTTGGTTTCGTTACAAAATCGAGCCTCTGCTGTCCCTTTACTGTTTACACCAGTGAAGCAGAATGCCTTGGAATGCTAATTAAATTTCTTCTTAAAAAAATATAATAATGATGTATAACACTGCCAGCATGAGTATATGCAACATACAGATATAAAATTACCATGTCGTACTTAACTGTGGCTGTTTGTCTATGAATTAACCATCTTAAATACAAAACATCATAACTAAGTCGTCCCAGTATTGCTATAGCGTTTACAGCATCAGCAGATCAGGACTGCGTAAATTTGACGTGAGACAGTGGTGATGACAGTGACAGCGCCTGTACCATATGAAGCTGCCTTGCCGTTGTGGCGAGTGACAGTCCTTGCACCATATGAGGCTGCCCTGCCGTGGTGATGACAGTGACAGTCCCTGCACCGTATGAGGCTGCCCTGCCGTGGTGATGACAGTGACAGTCCTTGCACCATATGAGGCTGCCCTGCCGTGGTGATTACAGTGACAGTCCCTGCACCGTATGAGGCTGCCCTGCCGTGGTGATGACAGGGATCAAGTATTTAAATCTGTGATTACCAGGTAGATCCTTTATAAGGAACTTCATTCCAGGGAAGAGTATGAGGCCTCTGTGGCCTCTTGAGGATCTGGACCCGCATGTAACACATAAAGATCACCACGACTGATGCAGCACTGTGATGAAAACACAGGAGCGCACCCAACCTGCTCTTATCATCATGTGACAGGGTCACATCACTACCCCATTACCTATAGACCAAGTTGCCCGTACTTTTATAAAAGGGTCTGACAGTAACAAGAAATAATAAAAATATTGTCGTACTAATCAGCTATATAGAGGAGACTGCCTGTAACTCCCTTGCTACGAGCGAACTCACCTAAGCTAAACCAAATTGCTTACCGGCACCAGTACAGTAAAAAATACGTCACCATATTAGAGGAGTTAACACATTTTCTATTTAAGCAAGTTGGCAGTTTGAGGTCAGTGAGTGGTCGGTATCCCTTCCCTCATCCTCCATAACGGGCCTGTTACTCATATCTCGCATTTCTGCTTTCTTCAGTTCTGTTCGTTTTTACACCTTCTTCCTCCTGTTTCAAGTTCACTTCCCCTCCACATTCTCTAGAAATCCTGTCTCCACTAGGCAGGGATCTTGCTGAATGTTGTACGTGTTCCCATAACTCTGTATCACAATTGTTTAACTTGGACTGAAATTGCTCCACCAGTTTGTGTTCGAGGTAGCTGAACCTGTTGCTCAGCTTCTCCCCCACCTCACCTTTCACTCAGTCCTGCTTCTACCCTTCCTCGGTTCTGCCTCATCTGTTCCCTCAGGTCTTGCTCTCATGGTTCTTCAGTCTCCGTCCTGCCATCACCCCTTCCTCTATCCTGCCTCACCGTTCCTTGGTCCTGCCTCACCCCTTCCTCCTGTCCTGCCTCACCCTTTTCTCTGTCCTGCCTCACCCTTTCTCGGTCCTGCCTCACCCCGCTTCCTCCAGTCCTGCCTCACTCTTTTACCCTCTGTCCTGCCTCACCTTCCTCGGTCCTCCTGCCTCATCCATTCTTTTCTGTATCCTTCCTCGGTTCTGCCTCTGTCGTCAGTTATCAGTCCTGCCTCACCTTCTCTCAGATCCAACTTAATCCTTCGTCATCCTTCATTAGTCGTCCGTCACCCTTCCTAAGTCCTATTTCACTCATTGACATCACTATCGCCTCGCCATATTAAAGCGCCAGGTCAGGTTGCATACTCTACAGAAAGGGGCTGATATTGAATGGGAAAAATAGAGAAGAGCAATATCAACCTTATTAAAATGCAGGATGATACTAGAGAAGTTTTGAAAAGAGAGAATAAAGAAGCACAGTTGCGTGGAGACGACGGAGGTGATTAGAAGGGTTGAAGGTAAAGGATAAAATCTTAATGGAAAAAAACGGTTGAAAATTATGCACTTCGCTTAACTGTCCGTTTGCATTATAAACAGTTCAAACCACAGAAGCATGAGTGATGTTGTTTTTGTTGAAAGTTTGTTGTCGTCTGAAAGCCTCAGCTTGCAGGCAATATCAACTTTATTAAAATGCATATGTGAAGCACTACGAAGTTGTGAAAAGTGAAAACAAAGAAACATTGTGTGGAAGCGAGGGAGATTAGAGGGTTGAGTTGAAGCAGGATAAAATCTCTGGTGAAACAAACACATTAAAATTGATAGATTTTAGTTGTTCGTTGTCCGCAAGAAATGGTTAGGCCAATGAAACGTGGGTAGTAGATGCTTTCAACTTTGTTGAAGTTTCTTGTTTTCTGGTAAGAGACTGATTGGCATCCCAGATGTTGATATTTGAAATCAGAGAATTTGATTCCTACCACAGAAATCAAATTTAGAGGAGATAAAGGAGGGGGGCGACAGCGAGAAAAGGTGGTGGTGTTGGTAAGGGTAACTTTCTATGGTGTCCGGATACCGCTTCTCTTTATACATAGGCATTGTGTTACCTATTATTTTCTCGTCCTTTGCAATTCATGGAAATGATTGATTAACAATGTTCTTACTCCCCTTTCAGGTAAGAACCGAGTGGATGTCAAAGCCAAGAATGCCTTCTGCAGGTAGACCTGTGTGTGAGTATATGAATTGTTGTATATACTCATGAACAGTTACAACCTTGCCAGATAAACAGTACAGTTGTCCTATGTTCCTACTTACTGTTGTGCCACATACTTCTCACAGGTAGTACGGTACATGAATCAGAAGAATCTTGATGAAACCAAAACTGGTACACATTATTATCAGTTTTTCAGTCAGTAACATACCATATCAGTTGTTCTGTAGATGACACGGGACAGCAGTTGACAACACAGCAACACAGCATCGTCACCTCATTAACCACTTCCTAGCTGATCTATTTTAAGACCACCATGCAGAGGGTGTCTTAGATCTTATCACACTTGCACTGAATTGCATCTGATGTGTGACACTTATCGTTAATCACTAATATTATTGTCAGTGTTCATACCTAATTATATAACACTACAGTGAAGTCATTACAATTAAATAATTCACTAAATATCGCATGAATTTGGTACAACATGGAATGAGAATGGGTGTTTATTTCATCCAAAAATGTTTTCTTGATTGTGAAGAAACGATGAAAATTCACACAGACTTTCAAATGACATATGGTAAATGTAGTTGTAGTTGAGGGTTGTTGTTTTGTGTTGTGAAGTGTTGTTTTGTTGTGTAGTGTTGTGAAGTGTTGAGTTTATATCATTGTGTCGCGTTGTGTTATAAAATGATGGACTCTTGTTGTGTTTTGTTGGGAAGTGTTGTGTTGTGTCCTGTTCTGTTGTATTCTAGTGGATTTTTTGTTATGAAGTATTGTGACGCGTCGTGTTGCCTTGTGGTGGAAGTATGATGTATAGTTTTGAGAAATGTTGTGTTGTGTCATGCCGTGTTATGTCGTGTTTTGTGAGTCTTGGCTGACAGAACTGACAGACCAGGTGATAGAGTGTATCAGCGTAAAACGAGTTAGCTGCAAAGCTGACAGGTAAACAGTTTGAATCTTCTGTTTATCCCTCCCCTCCTCTCCCACTCGCTTACTACATCACTTAACCTACATCGTTTTCCACTTCTTCGGTTTCCTCTTGTCTCTTTTTTTTCGCTCCAACGCCTCAAGGCGTTCTTATCCTTCGTCTGCCCCTCACCTGGCTTCTACCCATCTTCTTTTTTCCTGCTTTTTTTTTTTAATATATAGCAGAACAGAGGAAGGAAAAACAAATGAATAAAAAAAAACAAATCCATGCACCAGATTACTGGTGTCCTCTGTTCATAAAATATCTGTAACAGTTAGACTTGTACAGCAGTAGGCTTGAAGTTTGGAGGTGAAATAACTCTGGGAAGCGAGTTCCAGAGAAAAGCAGTTCTAGGAATGAAAGCAATTCCTGATTCAGGTGAGAAGTTCTGCAGTATGGCCTGAGTGACATTCCAGTCATGAGCGCTGCCAGCTGCCCGTGTAGCACGAGGGAGCGAGACATGAGAGAGATGGCACCATAGATGCAACTTCTGTCTGAGCATTTGGCTGTAGAAGCGTATCTGTGCAGAAAATAACGCAAAGGGAAGTGCAACATTCTTCTTCACTTTGTAGGGGAGGTAGTTTATTAGTAATAGCAGGGTTATTAATAATTCTAACAGCTAACTTGTTCTGAATCTTCCAATCTACTTGTTTTAATGCAACCTCTCCACATCCGCTCCACAAGGGTGAGCAGTATTCAAGCTGAGAGCGCATATGACTCTTATAAATTATAACTAGCTGCTCGTCAGTGGAAAGAAAAGAAGTTACGGACTCTGTACAATAATCCAAGTTTCTTTGAGGCGGTTTTAGCAAGTGATCTAACATGAGAGGTCCAGCTGAGGGCATTGTTAAGCGAAACGCCAAGAATTTCAATACTTTTGGAAATGGGGATATTTGTAGCATTGAAGGTAATATACGATTCTGGCAATACCTGCCTATTAAGTAAATGTGTATACTATTTAGTTTACTATTAACACATTAAATGAGACAAGGATCTTTTGTCACCATTCACTGATCATGGATAAGTCTTGATTTAAAGAGATGGCTGTACCGAGGTGAGAGGTAGAGATATCGGACTTTGTAAATGGATGTCTGAGTGTGAATGAACTATGAAGTCTGTATTATTCCACTTGCCACGGGCTGACAGCATAATGTTATAAGCTTATCACATCAGTTTTTACTCCCCTTTCACACTCTGACACACATTACCCACTTACGCATCACCAAACAAAACTAACATCTTTCACCTCCCATCCCACTGTCCATCTCCTTTTTTCATAGTCTCATACGTCACCTTCCAGAATCCTATATCCCTCCCTCAGCTGTGCCATTGCCAGACTGTCATGTGTCACCAGCCTGACTCCCTAACGTCCCTCCTCCCGTAACATACTATTTCTTAATCCCACTCTGCTCTTCTTGCCTATTGTGTACTCGATTTGCCTAACAGTAACCCTGACACGCTAACTCTTTTACTCTCTTTGCTGTATGTGAGGCGTTATTCCGTCTATCGTGCAGCAATAGCTTAGCTTGTGTTAATGTTTGTCTGATGTTTGGTTCACCACCACCACCACAACTCATCTTTTGATATTGCGTATTGTAAGTTGCTATACTGATGTAGGTTTGAGGTTCGACTCTTGTTATTTTCTGAACCTTCGATTCTTCTGCCATGTTGACTGTGGGCTGGAGGAAGGGGACTTCTGCTTCTCTCTTAAGTTGTGACAAAGAAATCCTTCCCAAGGACTCATAGACTGGGGACGTTGGGTTGAAACACGCTTCTTCAGGAAGTGTTCTTCTCAGCTTCCATAACTCGTTGACGTAATTCTTGTTAGCATGTGGTATGATGTTGTTGC
This sequence comes from Coenobita brevimanus, assembly GCF_032717465.1. Lineage (NCBI taxonomy): Eukaryota > Metazoa > Arthropoda > Malacostraca > Decapoda > Coenobitidae > Coenobita > Coenobita brevimanus. The sequence goes on from NC_137026.1 coordinate 28,822,454, forward strand.
TGTTGCACAACCCCCGGTCTGTGTGCGCGAGCAGAATCTGCTCTAGTACAGGTAGCCACAGCTTCTCTGGGACCGTCCTACAGATACGGTACAGTACATATACCGATGTTGGAATCCTGATGTACCCTTGTGACAGAGAGCACCTCACCAGGGTCCTTTCTAATGTTGCGAGATGCAGAGGAATTCTGAGAGATTTGTGTCCCGAATGGACACTGCACTCCAGGGTGCACATCAGCCATCACGTGTAGGCTCCTCGTCAGCATGCGATATGTAATGGATCTAAAGGAAGCTTTCGTAACACAAGCCCAAGTTGCTTATCCACTGCAGGTCTCTGAGACGTCACGATTCGAGATCTGCAGGAAGTTTATTAGACAGCTCTTCTTAACTAGTGCTCTCAACGGTCCTGTAGTGTTGCGGTGGAGAATTTCATTGTTGAGAGAATTTGGAAGTGCCTAGGTCGTATGATGATTGTCACGCAGGATTTCCATAGTCAACCTTCTGCAAAGAACTTATCGTCTGTTACATGAAGGCAGGGAACCAGTTCTCTCAACCACCACAACCCAACATCCACTACCAAATTCAGAGACTCTAGCCACCTCACAACTGGCATCATCAAGCCTGGTCAGGCAGGAGGAACTGAACAAGTACAAATCCTCAGTCCTCTTAAATACAGCCTTATATACTGTTCTTGTGTTCTTTCAGTTACTTTTCAGCATGATGCTCCCATTTGCGCCTCAGTGTAACCCACACTTGGGTAAGTTTCAAAGCATACCACTTGAGCTTAATACTCATAATGCAGCAGGAGTACCTCGACGGACGTCGTAATTTTCCTACAGTCCAGATAGAAGATACAAGATGGCTGCTCAAGAGTGCAACAGGACGGAACGATCTATATACGGTTAGCATTTGAGTCACCAGTTCAGCGGACCGAGATGCTTGGGTGTGTTCATTAACGATAAACAAGAGGCACTGTTTTTAGATCACTCAGATGGGGGTGAAGTAGAGGGGAATGTTCTGTGGTAACAAAGTGGTAATTCTCAGCAGAAGTTCCGAGATAGGGCTAGTCTGAGGCACATGTAATGGTGCCATTACAGTGTGTAATTGAGAGGGGGGTTCGAGAGAAATTTAGGAGCGTACTAGGGCCAGCACCAATGTTCGGAGTACACAACACAACCCACAATTATGCAGTGCAGACGAGGTGTAGTAAAATGCACATGCTGCATATTGTCGTCATAAAGTGAAGTTAATCATTTATTTCTTTACTCTCTGTATCAGCAAAGTCATCGCTGATGAACTGATTCATGAACACGAGATTTCACTTGCTGTGCACGGAGAGCCTGTCAAGTGTATATAATGTAACATATTGTCTTTGTTTAGCTCCAAATACACCCTACGTTGTCATTACATCATTATTATTACAAATTTCCTGGTAAAATTTTGAAACATATATACTAGTACATCAGAGTTAGACACCACACGCAACCTTCTTCATCTCAGTGGAACAGCACACACTCAGGCTTTCATAACACAACAGGCTGCATTCAGTTAATCATACATTGAACGTTTTTACTTTGTTCTTAGGGACATCACTATCCCATTCTTTCATAAAGCCTGGCATCCAGGAATGAAATAAACCAGTAAGTTTATTGTAATAGGCTAACTTACTGTTGTGTCAGAAGTTGGTGTGTTGCGTCTTCGATCACTGCATTGCAAGGGTTAGAACAGTCTCAGTCATGCATGGCAGCTATAGAGCAAACTACTGTATACCTCAGGGTCGGGTTATGTCGCTCACATAATTCATACTTACTTTACAGCAAATACTTTTCTGGACATTAAAATTATTAAACATCAATTCTAAAAAGGTAACTGAGTACGGATGTTCACTGGAAAGGAAATATTTCATCCCAGTTAGAATAACACAGATGTAAACGAGTCTAAGTCCATTTTATATTAGCAACACAGACTCTGGCTAGGTAGCACATACACGAACACAAAAGACGAGTATAAAAAGGTAAGAAAATTTGGTATCATTTAATTTCATTCCAAATTTTCCTTCTGTTTTTCTTCTACTTTCTCTTTCATCTTATAAGAAAAATAAACGTCTCCCTTCTCATGCGTTGTCTCCATCGCCTCACACTGGCCAAGCAAGACACTCAGGCTATTAAACGCATCGCTTCCTTATTATTATTATTATTATTATTATTATTATTATTTCCAGAATTTGTCCTGCCATTTAGTGTCAAAATCTGAGCTTTGTGTACGACTCCAGCTGACTGTTCGGGTGAGGTTGAGGAGGTTGTGGAGAGGCGGGAGGAGGAGGACCACAAGTAGGAGTTGGGGGAGTGAGAGTGTGTGTAAGATGGCTGGAGGGAGTGAGAGGTGGTGTAAGGCAAGAGAGAGAGAGAGAGAGAGAGAGAGAGGGTGAAAGAAAAAAGTAGAGGAAGTGAGAGATGGTGAAAGGCAAGGGTGAAGGGGAGAGAGAGTGGTGTTAGGCATGAGAGAGAGAGAGAGAGAGAGAGAGAGAGAGAGAGAGAGAGAGGGAGAGAGAGCGATAGGTGGTGTAAGGAAAGAGTAGAGGGAGAGAGAGGTGGTGTTAGGTAAGAGTGGAGGGAGGGAGAGAGAGGGTAAGGAAACAGTGGTGTATATATATATATATATATATATATATATATATATATATATATATATATATATATATATATAAATTACTTGATAACCTAAATCATGGGGAAAGGAAAAATATATTTGGGGTGGCAGGTCAGGTGAAGAGGGATAATCGGGATATCATAGGTGAGCAGTGTGTGAAGAATGATGAAGGAAGGGTAGTGGTGAACAGTGAGGATATTAAAGATGCATGGAGATAGCATTATAACCGGTTGTTGAATGAGGAGTTTGACTGGAACAGGGAAGGTTTGGAGCCAGCAGATCCAGTGTCTGGCCTTTGGCCTTTGATTGATACTGCTACTGTGAGTGAGGCAATAGGCAGGATGAGGGCGGGGAAGGCAGCAGGTGTGTATGGGTTGACTGCCGAAATGTTGAAGGCCTCAGGAGATATAGGGGTGAGTTTAGTCACTTTGCAATAAATAGGATTATTTATGAGTGTGTTGTCCCAGATGATTGGCTGAAGAGAGTGTAATTGTAAATGTGTATAAAGGGAAGGGTGATTGCCCTGGAAAGAGGAAATTATAGGAGTGTATGGGAAGCTTTTTAGATCAGATAATGAAGGTAATGGAGAGAGGATTTTAGAAGGCTGTATGATTAGAAAGAAAGAGTGAATATTGATGAGAGATGCAGTTCGGGTTCATGCCAGGTAGGGGGACCTCTGATGCCTTGTATTCTATTGTCTCGACAGCTTCAGGAAAAATATATTGGTAGGAGAAGGGATCTTTATTTTGTTTTTGTTGATTTGGAAAAGGCCTTTGACAGAGTCCCTAGAGAGGTGGTGAAGTGGGCAATGAGAAAGCTTGGCTTGGAGGAGTGGCTGAGTTGGGGGGTGCGTTATGTAGCCCATGTATGTGGGTGCTCACACCCAGGTGAGAGTAGTGGAGATTTGAGTGATGAGTTTTCCGTGAATGTTGGTGTGCATCAGGGGTCAGTCTTGAGGTCCCATGTTTTTATCATGGTGCTTCAAAGCCTTTCACGTGACTTTAGAAACGGACTCCTTATGCTATGCTGATGATTTGGTGTTGATTGCAGAGAATGAAGGAAGCGGAGGAAAGGTTTAGGAAGTGGAGAGAGTGGTATGAGGGCAAAAGGGTTTAAGGGTAAATGCAGATAAAACAAAAGTGATGATATCTAGGGTTGGTGGCGGTACTGTCAAAGACGAGGAGAGTGGCCATGCAGTTTGCCACAAGGGCGTGGAAAGTAATTCCATCCCATTAGTGCGGTGTGTGTGATAAATGGGTGCATAAGAGATGTTTCAAGTGAGTCATCAGAGAGGTAAGACCTGCGAGATAATGTTGATTTTATGTGTACGGCGTGCCATAGGGGGTGAGCAGAGTGGAGATTGTCAGACGAGAAAGGATTGAACTTGCTGGTGAAGATCTCTTGAGTGTGCTGGAAAGAGTTTTGTTATTTAGGAGACATGTTGTGTGCTGGAGGTGAGGCTGGAGCTGGCTCTGTGGCTGCGGGTGAGAAGTGGTTGGAAGAAGTTCAGGGAGCTCTTTGCCTCTCCTGACATTCAGAGGGCTCTCTCCCTCGTGCTAAGAGGTCTTTGTATGCAGCATGTGTTAGGAGTGTAATGCTGTATGGCAGTGAGACCTGGCCAGTGAAGGAGGAAGATATTATGGCTCAGACGTACAGAAATGACAATGATTAGGTGGATGTGCAGTGCGTCCCTGCGTCCAAGGCCTGGAAGGCTGGGTTTACAATGGAAGAAGTTGAGAGGTAGGATGGGACTGGAGTGTATTGGTGTTGTGATGAGAGAGAGGTAGATTGAGGTGGTTTGGACATTAGGAGGAGATGTGGGATGATAATTGGGTGAGGAAGGTGAGAAGTGTTAATATTGGAGGTGGGGTTATGAGGGTGAATAACTTTGAGAAAAGACATGGGACGAGGTCATTAAGTGTGACCTTAGGGTTAAGGAACTGAACAGAGGAGGCTGCAGTGGATCGTGCAGCGTGGAGAGTATCATTAGGTGACCAAGGCCGACACCTGCAAGCGTGTTTTAGACCTTTAAAAGCAGAAAACGAAAAACGAAACAAAACGATTGGACGATGGAATACAAGAGGTCATGAACTTGAATTGAGGAAGAGCAGATGCCTAAATGATCTTAAAGGTTCAGCTTCCCAAACAGAAGTATACCGGGAGGTACTTGGAATGACTTAGACAAGGAGGTGGTGAAAGCAAAAAGAACTGATGTGTTTATAACAAAGACTGAATAAAAGCAGATATGGAGACAGGACATTACAAACTTAACCCAATTCCTGTGTACTAAAAATAGGTAAATACACACACACACACACACACACACACACACACAAACTGAAGCACTCAGCCTCCAAGAAGCTACTTTTGCAACAAAGGCAATGTGATCTTTATATGGTAGAGCATGAGAAAGAGATAGTAAGAGATAAGAAGGATCAAGTTGTTTACTCTTGAAGAGTAGAGAATAGTAATCATTGTCATCACATTCATTTTTCCTGCCAAAGGATGGGAAGAGGTATAAATATATAGTCACGTGGAAAACCGTTGTGAGTTCAAAGATGGAGGAACCTGGTAAAAAAAAAAATTCCTTGTCCCAGTCAAAGATATGAACATAATCAGAATCTAAATATGCTGTTGCTTCCTCCTGTGACTGTTGTAGAGAATAGATGATTGAAGAGTGGAGTCATTAGCATATAAGTGATTTACATCCAGATACAGGAAAAGTGAAAACACAAAAGTAGGAGATCCATCATCTTAGTACCTAGCAAAAATGGAAATAGAGCACACCATCATTTGTTTTATCAGTCAGGCCTTTGGGATTTGGGGCTTCCAAAGCCATATTAAAGCCCTTGATAGTGAGTCATCTCCCCATATATGGGACTACACTCCAATTTGCTGCTTCACATGTCTCTCACCTTCAGGATGTTAGGTCTCCATAGTGACTCGAAAGTCTTTCTCATGCCATGCTTCTGTCTCCTTGGTTTTCCTCTAGCTCTCTCCCCTTCAGTTAAAAACATACAGTATAGGCAGAGAAGTAAAAGCTTAGATACAGAAGAAGTCATCGTCATCATCATCACCATTGCCATCATTGTGCACGTTGCCTGACCACTGTTACCACTTAATGACTGGGTGAGGTTACATTCAGAAACAAGGAAAGAAGAGAAAGTATAAAGGTGGGAGATCCATCAATTGCATACCCAACAAAAATGGTCCACACATTGATCAAGTCAGATGTTGGTCAGAGGCAATACCTTTCAACAGCACTATGCAACCATCAGAGTCAAGTAGGAGATAACATGAACTGACACTAAGGGCAGCCAACATTTCTACAAAATGTGCAGTTTCCTTTGACAAGACCTGCAGTGCATTGACACATTCTTGGCTGTTTATACTGAATCTTGCTCCTGTTCAAAGTATGATGCTCAAGGTGGATGCCAATTTGCTTATATACTCTCTTTAAGTATTTGGGTAGTGTGATGAGTAAGGATGGAGGTTTGGAGGGTGAAGTGCTTGAAAGGGTACAGCAGGGAAGAAGGTTGCTGGTTCCTTGAAAGCAGTGATAGAAAACAGGGAAGTGAGCATGGAAGTAAAAGTTACTACATGACAGTATTGTGATACCAACTCTAACGTACGGAAGTGAAGCTTGGACATTGTTGGAAGGACACAAGTCAAGAGTGAGAGCAGTGGAAATGAGTTATTTAAGAGAAGCCTGTGGAGTCACGTGGAGAGACAGGCTGACGAATGAGATATAAAGGAGCATTGTGGTGTGGATGTGGATGTGATAGGAGACGTTATGAGGAAAACACTGACGTGGTATCGCCACGTGGAGAGGATGGAGGTTGAAAGACTGTGAAGAGAGTGTATGTGAGTGAGGTGGAGGGTGGAAGAGGGAGGGGAGACCGAGGATGAGGTGGTGGGTGGATGTGGGCGGGGGAGACCGCGGCTGCGATGGTGGGTGGGGGTGGAGAGGTATATGAGAGCGGGGGGTGGGAGTTGGGAGCAGGGTAGTGAAATGGCGGGGGACAGGGCGACTTGGAGGCGATTTGTTTGTGGCCAAAACGGGATTGAGGCGTCTAGCAATATGATAGATAGATAGATAGACCTCTCTTTCTCTGTATATATATGCATATACAGGTACTGTATATATATATATATATATATATATATATATATATATATATATAGTGTTACATAGCCTATGATTTCATCATCCTTTGTGTAATTTTAATGCACAGTATGCTGCATGTTTGATCACGAGCGTGTTCTGCCTCAGTTCCCCCTTCTACCGTTATAGTAGAGTAAGTCGTCATTTCTGTTGCTGAGTGCGGGATTGTCAACTCTTTGTCCCCATGGCTTCATTTGCGCGTCCTTCTTACAAGTTGTATCAAGCTCTGCTGGCCCCTATATAATGAGCTCAGTCTCTGCATCATTGCCACTTAGATCTGCTCCTCATTTTGTTCACATCTCTGTCCTCCCCTGTACAGATATTATTATTGTGAGTGCTCAAGAAATCTCCAAACATCTAGCAGCTGTGTGATTTGAGTATAACTGTTGTTGCATTTTTTCTTGTACTGTGTAGCATAGGTTTGATTCTTGGGCCTAGTGAGGTTTTTATAATTTATGTAAAGGTTCTTATTGTCAGCCATCATTAATAATATTTTGTATCTGTAATAATATATCTGGCATTCACTGAGTATTATCTGGTATCTCATTTTAACAGGGCTGACTTAGATAAATTTACTCTTGCTAATTTCGTGTTAATAGAGGCTATTGCAGTTAACCATATATTTAACCTGTTTTTTGCCATTACATTATCCTTATGAGTCCTGAATGTTTTGTTGTTAGTTTGAGCATTAAACTTTAACTTGTAATTTTACCTAACTCTTTTGTTTTGAACCTGGAACTTTACGGGACAGTAGTGATATTTAGTATTCTCACTTAAAGTGTACATTATCTTTCTCTGTTCCGTAACATAAATTTGGCGACCTCTCATATCAGGATATTCAGGATATTATCATAAGGATATTGCTTGATATTTTGTGACTGTGATTTATTCATGATGTCTACTATTACTACACTTGATGAAGCCAAAGATTTTTGTCAAATGTGCAAACAGTGTGTGATGTAGAAAACAGAACAAAGAATGAACTTAAGCTTGTTGCTCAACAATTGGGAATTGCTGTTCGCTCTCATCATTCTAAAGATCAAATTGTTGACATGATTAATGAAAGCTTGTTTAATGTAACTCCTCCAAATGAGCAAACGCAGATTGAATTAGCTAAGTTACAGCTAGCCCTGCAGGAGGCTCGTGTTAAGGAGGCTGAATTTCAAGCACGTGCTAAGCTGAGAGCTAAGGAGGCTGAGTCTCAGGCTAAGGAGGCTGAGTCTCAGGCTCGTATTCAGGAGGCACAGATACAGGCACAAATTGAACTTGCCAGGATTCAGGCAGACCATGAGTATCGCATGAAACAAGGTGGAACTGGATCATCTAGCTCTGATGATTTTGATGTGGCTAAAAATGTTAAACTTGTCCCTCCTTTTAATGAATCTGATTTAACAAAGTATTTTCAGTTGTTTGAGAGGGTAGCTACAGGTTTTAATTGGCCCAAAAAGTATTGGCCAGTACTCCTTCAAACTGTTCTCACCGGTAAAGCTCAAGTAACTTATGCATCTTTGCCTCAGGATCAATCTGATAATTATGATGTAGTTAAGAGCTTGATTCTTAAGGCCTATGAGCTTGTTCCTGAAGCCTATAGAGTAAAATTTAGGACAACTTACAAGCAAGATAAGCAATCCCATGTTGAGTATGCAAAAATCAAAGAAGATCTGTTAGAGCAGTGGTTAAATTCTAAGAATGTGGATTCTGATTTTGGTAAATTTAAGCAGATGATTTTGCTGGAGGACTTCAAAAGGTGTATTTATAAAGATGTAAGCCTATATCTTGATGAGAAAAGAATAGATAATTTGTCTGATGCTGCAGTTTTAGCTGATGAATATGTTCTCACTCACAAGAGATATTCTAGAGAAAAAGGAAAGCTGAGAGTAAGTACGTTGCCTCTACTCAGAGTACAGGTAACAGGAAAGAGAATAAAGATGATGTTTCTCAGGAAGTAAATACCAGCTTCACCTCTAGATTTCAGAAAAGTAAATGTACTTATTGTAGTAAGCTTGGTCATACTACGGAGAGATGTTTCAGGAGACAGCGTGATGTGAACAAAAAGGAGTCTTTAAATATTCAGTCAATTGGTCTAGTGTCCACTCTTGAGAGTTCCCAGAATTCTTTAACTGAGTTAACTGAACCTGCTTTGAGGGTAACTTAAATTCTCATGATGGAGCTCCTCTTTTGAGCAGTAACGTGGGTGACACTCTCAAGAGTTCATGTGCTAATTTCCTGTCTGATGGTTTTGTCAGTCCTCTGGACAGTAATGACAGGAAATCAGTTAAAATATATCGTGATACAGGTGCTTGCCAATCCCTTATGCTGACCAGTGTTCTAGGCTCTAATGTTAATTCCTCTGATGAAACTGTAATCTTACAAGGTGTAGGGAATAATTACTTCTCTGTCCCTCTGTGCAGAGTGAATTTAGAGTCTGGTTTTGTTAATGGTTCCGTTATGGTTGGGTTGGTTGAGACACTCCCAATGTCAGGTGTAACTTTCTTACTTGGAAATGATATTGGTGGAAGTCAAGTGTGTCCAGCTCCTCAGTTGTCTAGTGAGCCAGTGGCTGCGACCCAGGATTGTGATGTCCCTGATGTGTTCCCTGCATGTGCTGTCACTAGGGCTAAGTCTAAAGTTACTGGTGATTTAGAGGATAATGATGATGATGATGTTATCCTAGCTGACACTTTTCTTGCTAATTTGGACCACTCACCAGATGAGGCAGTACCCCGTAGTGTTGATAATTTGTCTCGTCAAGAGTTGGTTGAGTTGCAGGTTGCTGACCCTGAGTTGAAAGGTCTAGCTAACTCTGCTTGCAGTGAGGAAGAGTCAGCCGGTGCTTCTACTTGTTATTATATAAAGTCAGGAGTACTTATGAGGAAGTGGAGACCCCCAACAGCATCAGCCGACTGTGAATGGGAGGTTGTACATCAAGTTGTCATCCCTCGTGTTTGTAGGCAGGATATCATTAGAGTGGCTCATGATTCCAGTTTGGCAGGACACCTTGGAGTGAGGAAGACTGTGGCACGCATTTTGAAACACTTCTACTGGCCAGGTATCTTCAGGGATGTTTCCTGGTATTGTAAGTCTTGTCACACCTGTCAAGTTGTGGGGAAGTGTAATCAGACCGAAAAGGTTGCACCTCTAGTTCCCATTCCTCCTTTTGAGGCGCCTTTCACCCGTGTGTTGGTGGATATTGTGGGCCCTCTTCCTAAGACTTCTTCAGGTTTTACTTA
>NC_137026.1:28832594-28862594 GCF_032717465.1 Coenobita brevimanus
TTTCATCACGGGTTCATTTTTCTCTCTTCCTGTTGAACTCTGCCTTGTAATCTGCTCGCAGAGAAATTAACATCCCAGCAAGAGTGATTCCTGCTGTATTATGACCATCAAGCTTAAGTGTGCGGTCGGGAATCCACCTGGGGAGGGTTGGTTTGCCCCTGAGGGTGACTGCTGCATAGGTCTATCATCCGAAGAGTTGCTAGGGAAGACTGCCCCGTGAGGCTGTATTTACGAAGGACTGGTGATTTGGGCTAAACTCTGTGATGTCAGGTGTGAAGTGGTTATAGTGTCGGAATTTGGTGTTGGCTTGTGGTGGGTGGAGCTGGATCCTGCCTTGGTTGGACAGACGATCAGCTCTTGTAGGAGGTTGACCAAGGAAATCCCATGGCCATCATCAAGGCCTGGACAATTCCAAATCCCTCAACAATCAACACCGCAACACAAGAGGATGCTGAAGTACTAGTGAAGGAAAGCGCCACAGTACACTTCCTGCAGATCTTGGTCCGCGATGTTCAGAGACAAGTGGATAAAACATAAGTAGTTCCATATATACTACTACGAATTTTGTCATCATCTCAACCTCTTCAATCACTAACGTGCTTCATCCTCTCAGTACGTACCCGATCTTACTTTTTCTCTGTCCACTGTGTCTTCATTCTTAAGTATCCGGTTACAGACCATATTTCAGGAACAAATAAGATTTAATTTCTGAATGCAGTTTATGTGATCACAAATAATCGGTCAGTAAATTTGCAGATACTGGTTACAAAATAGGATATCAGTTCAGGCCCCTCTATTCCCCCTCTCCTCCGAGACTGATGGTAATTACTTCATAATCGACCCCCAAACTGACGATACTGGTGAAGGGAAATGGCGAGGGACGATGATGGAGGGACAGGAGACATGGAACAGGTGATACTGGAAGGATAAGGAATATTTTGGTAGGGAGAGAGAGAGAGAGAGAGAGAGAGAGAGAGAGAGAGAGAGAGAGAGAGAGAGAGAGAGAGAGCAACCACATTCTATAAAGTGCTGGATGAATTAAATTGTCGAAGTAAACAGGGATCCTAATTTATAAAGGCAGGAAAGTTCCAAGTAATCTGGGACATTTGAGGGCAAGCTGGCTCTCAACGTCCCTTACTTAGCGATTTATTTTGGGTTACGGCAGGTTAATATCTTTTTGCACGCTATCTATGCAGAGTATGGCGATATTGGAATAATTTATGTACCAAAGATGACAGCAAAGTTGAATATGCAAAAAGGAGTCGCTTAGGAAAAGGTGTTAGGGAGCTTCCTTAACCGATGAGATTACGGGTCTAGGTACCAAACAATTGCTGGTATTGTGATATTGGTAGTGTGAAAAGTGACATCATATACAAATGCTGGTAATGTGTCCCTGTAGTTGTGAAGTGGGTGTTGGTACTGGCAATGTTTGGCATGACACAGTTCAGAGGACATAGCCCCACTCTCACCTTCACTCCCCTCACCTCACCCTCACTCATCTTTCATGTTACTTATTATTACGATCCTTCTTGATATCTTTATCTTCAGCTCACAGATTTAGATATCACAGTCGTAGTCTTCTCTTAAACAAATCTATTGCTTTGGTACTCCTCTGTATTCCTTTCCTTAAACCACAAATGAACCTGAACGTTAGAGATGTAGGTTCTCCTGAGCCACCATTCGTCTCCACCTGACATACTCACAGGAGGTCCTGGCTCGACACCTCGCTCACACAGCACCATGCACTCCATCCTCACTTGTAACAGAAATTATATGCATGAAGGAGTTAAAACCATCCATTAAAAATATTCAGAATGGTGTGTCAAATATCAGGGTACAGTCATCCACAGTACCCAGCATCACTCACACACTACTGCCTTTACTGTAAATCATTAGCATAAAATTATCTGACGTGAATGATACCTTAATATACAATAACAACTCGTATTCACGGACTGCGCCGCTGAAAACTTGTAATCTTGTAATTTGGCTGTTTAAGGTACAGTATGTCCTTTAATAGTACACTACTTTGTTCACTTTACCTTGGTCTAAAATTGCCATCGTCGATCGTGAATGTTGAGTTATAACAACAGATGAACACTATTGTTATAACTTCTTAACAAAGAAGTCCTATAACAAAGTATGCAGAGTCACAGTAATGTCTTTTTCTGCCACTGAGCTCCGTGAAATAAGCTCCAAAGGAAAAAAAAAAAAAAGTCAGGGCCAGGCTAAAGCAAATGAACTATAGTAGTGGTATACATTATAACAATTTCATATATCATAAAGAAATGAAGAAAAAGTTTTGTTAATCCAGGCAATACGGTAACGTCACTTACATTTATCTTTCAGAAATATGACACATTTATTCTTTTACGGGAGGACTTTTCTGTCTGGAAGAATTACAGTAGACATGCCTATAATTAACCTTTTAAGTAGTAAAGGTCAGTCTGAGGTTGACTAAAACTGAAGTGTCTGGGGAGAGGATTGGGGCTTCGTTTTGGTCGTCTCGCGTAGCCTATGTACAGTATTAATCTGAACCAACTTCTTTGCTCCCCTCTCCCTTCCTCCCCCCTGTCCTTCCACTCCTCCTCCATACCTCCCAGTTGAGTTTCCATCCTGACTAGTTATCATCATAATTCTCCCTAAGGTGTTATTGGTTTAGTGGTCTAAATAATTTACGATTATTTATTTCTGTGGTGGAAATATATCGTCATAAGTTCCTCAGTACATTGTCACTATTCACAGCCCCACCGCAACGCACACTGCCTCACCACAACGCACACCGCCTCACCACAACACATTGCCCCACCACAACACACTGCCCCACCACAACACATCGCCTCACCATAACACACCCTCACCACAACACACTGCCTCAGCCCATCACACTGCCTCACCACAACACACTGCCTCAGCCCATCACACTGCCTCACCACAATCACTGCCTCACCACAACACACTGCCTCACCACAACACACTGCCTCACCACAACACACTGCCTCACCACAACACACCGCCTCACCACAACACACCGCCTCACCATAACACACCCTCACCCCAACACACTGCCTCAGCCCATCACACTGTCTCACCACAACACATCGCCTCACCACAACACATCGCCTCACCACAACACACCGCCTCACCACAACACACCGCCTCACCACAACACACTGCCTCACCACAACACACCGTCTCACCACAACACACCGTCTCACCACAACACACCGCCTCATCCCAACACTCTGCCTCACCACAATACACTGCCTCACCCCATCACACTGCCTCACCCCATCACACTGCCTCACCCCATCACACTGCCTCACCCCATCACACTCCCTCACCCCATCACACTGCCTCACCACAACACACTGCCTCACCATAACGCTATCATTACTTATTCTTGCCTTCAGTAACTTTACCTTAATACTTCCACTAAATTTACTTCACTGTTATCAATAACTCTGTCTCACTGCCACCATAATTAGTAGTTTGGTCCAGTATGGTGCAGTGCTGGCCTCTCACCTTCCACCTGTAGTCCTCCCTCCCTCCTCCCTCTTCTTCCTACTGATTTTATTTCTGCCTCCCTCTCCCCCTTCTCCACCACTAGCCATTCCTCGTGTTTAGCCTGTTGGCCGTTCACTGCGTTTCAGTATCACAGTCATCAAGGTTGAAGTTGCAAGCTACTGCCATAGCCGCTGCCGTGCATAATGCAGTAACTATAGTCATTTTACCTTAACTTGGCACAAACTTATGCCCTTCTGCAACTTATTTCACGTAGGCAAGTGGCAGAATCAGATAAAAGTATTACTCAATTTTTTACTTAGCACCTCATTGTGACTAGTTTCGTCATCTGGCGATAATCAGTTCTTACAGCTTGGCATTCATAACAGACATGGCGATAGTTGGCGTAAAAACTGTATAGTAAATTGTTTGTCGTTAACCGCGTCACCTTTGCTTACGTTACTGTAGAGTACAGACATAAGATGCCTATGACAAAGGCCAAGTTAACTGATTTTCAGGGTTATTGGCTTGGCTCTGTCCCTCACACAAGTACCTTCCCTGTTCTTGTTCTCCCTTTCATGCCTGCTCACCGGTCACTGTTTGTGAACGCCACATCTCAGTATTTAGGCCACCACTGGTTGTTCTGCTTTCCGTAGAGTAAACCTATGGTGAAGGAAAAAACTACTGATTTTCACGCAAGCGGCTCCCTCCCCCAACATCCAGCACTTCCCCACACATCACCAATTGTGAACCGCCGTATCTCATCTAGCAAACCACCTCTGAATATGAAAAACTTTACTCACATCTTTTGCCAGTATTAAAAGCCAGGTCTACTGATCATAATGTTTGTTTGGTCACACACACACACACACACACACACACACACACACACACACACACACCAGCCTCATCTTTATTTGTACCATTACGCTATTCTCCTCCTCCTCAATACTGAATCTTATCCATATTTCAACACATGCAGAATGACGCTCCTCTCTCGCAACTCTCCCCTTCCCGCTGTTAACTTTCCCTTCCCTAGACTCTTCTTCACTCTTTCTTCTGCCTTCTCTTTCCTCACTCTCTCACTCCCTTTCTCTCCGTGTTTCCCATCACCTTGTCTCACTATCCTTCATTTCACACGTCATCATTTCCTCTTATCGTAACCCACCTGCCAATCACTGTTAATCACACTCACTACCTTTTGGTTACTTTACGCGTTAACACATTCGTTCTACAGCACCACTTGAGCAGTAAGGGGATATCCTACACAACGTGGGGTTTTGGTGAACGTGAAATCAATATATAAATTAATTCTGAACCTCGGGGGGTCTGAAACTCCAACACGGCTTCCGAAAATGTGAACCTACCCCAATTTATATGTATGGATCATGATGTACATAATGTATTATGTTTTACGGCCCATCCAGTCCTCCAGCCTTACTCTACTTCATCCTGTATCATCAGTTCAGTACAAAATTTTAGCAGCTTGAGCATGGTGCGGCTGCTAAGGGCTTACGAGGACGCTGTGAAGTGAGGAAGGTGAAGGAAGAGAGAGTGTCAAATGTATGGAAAGTCAAAGGGATGATGGAAATGAGAGAGAAGGCTATCAGATTTATGGAAAAAGAAAGGGGAAGAAGACGAAGGTGAAAGAGGAGGATGTCAACTCACAGGGATATTAAAGGTGAATAAAAACATAAGTACATGTAACTGGAGCGGGTAAACTGTCTACAAAGAAATCTCGTACATAATTAATCCTTCATAAACTGTCCGCTGCCACTCCCATGATACACCAGGGCACTAAACCCATCAGACGAAGCCTTTGATCCCACACTCAGTACACACAGAAGACACACTGAGGGACAAGCAGACCATAAATGAAGGATAGAAGTCAAGAGCAACCTAGATGGTTTCCGACGAAGACCCCTTTAATACCGGAAGACAGGACAGTGACCCTGACCTACATCGGAAGCAGGTTAAAGGCGACCTGCTCAAAACTGACACCAGCACGTACCAACACCACAGCTTCTTTTACCGTTTCCACCCACGTTCCCACTCTCCCTGTACTTGTAAATATTAAGGTATATAGGAATGTGCAGTTCCAGTACCTTGTCCTCCACTGCATCCTACACCCTCACCCTTCTAATATCCAACCCACACCCGCACACCCTGCCCCTACCTTGTTTTCACCTACATCCACCCACAACTCGTCCACACTCACCTTTAACTTTCTCTCCATGCTGACTTCCACCCTCACACCTTCCTTCTGCTTGATCTTTCGCATTCGCTTCCAACTACATACCCTTCTATCTTTGCCTCTGTCTATCCCAGGCACTCAACAAGCACTACTGTTGCCTAGAGTGCATGTTGATCAGTCCATCGTCACCACCAGCCTCCACTGCCACTCTCACATCCTTACACATTTGACTGCAACTTCTTAGATCTTGACTTCGAAAGGAATAGAAACCATAGGCAGGAATCACCACAACCATTATCATCACCCTTATCATCATCAACATCACAAAGAGGAATCACCACCACTGCCATCGTGACCACCATCATCATTATCAAGAACATTATCATCATCACCACCACCACCATTATCATACACATTAACATCACCAACATCATCATCAAAATCTCCAAGTTCACATATAGTGGGGAGATACAGAAATGAGGAATTCCTGGACACCAGTTCTCCCCTTCTGGACTCATGGTTGGACGAGTCTGCAGTATAAATGATGGGCTGTGACGCCACCACACTTCCTTCAATATAAAGGGTGTCCACAGACTCATGTTTGGTTAAGAAAATTACTACTTGGAAACGCATAAAATGAAAAATTACAAGCTAACCTTCAACAAAACTGTGAATTACTCTTTCATACAGAGAAACAGTAACACATTAAGATGCTGTAGTGCAAGTAAAGCTAACCTTTGATATATCAAGAACTACCATCTCATATGGGAAAATTTGATCTCAAAATGTTAGCTTTTCACAAAATACACTTGTGTAAACCAGGAAGGGTTATGTGGACACTTCCTAAACTCAAGCGTTTGCAGTTTACATTCCTAACACTTTCATCACATTTTTTCGAAACGTAGGAAAAAATTTTGATACTTATTCCTCCCCTATCCCATACCAGGAAATAAGACAAGAGAAAATCAGAAGGCAAACTGAGCGAAACGTAGTGAAGGGGTGCAGAGTGGGAGGATACATGGAATACGGTAGTTCTGATACACTAAACTGATTCTGATATTGATGTATAAGCACACTTAGGGACGTATCTGCAGCAAAACACTAACTACTTAAACTACTCCAAATCGGATTATCTGAGAAAATTTATAAGCGTCATTAGGTGATGTGTGGGTGAATGCTTTAAGTATTTCGTAACCACCCTCCGGCATCACTGTATACAGATATCCACAAAATACTGAACACTCTTCATATTATCCTTCCTTCTTTCCCGCTTGCTACCCACATCCTCTCACTGCCTTCATTCTTCCTTCTTGTCGTTCCCGCCCCTCCAAAGCCTCCTCACCCGGAGAGTGGGCTGGTGTTGTAAATCTAGTGCAGACATTCTCAGCAACTGCTCGGTAAACTCGAGGAAAAATAGCATGGCGAACGAGGAAAATATACTGTAATGCGGCGGGATGAGCCTGGCAGCTTTAGCGGAACCCATGTTGGCTAAAAATAAAGAAGAGCCTCCTACACGGCCTGCGTGAAGCGCTGCTGCCAAAGTATGAAGATGGAGTGTGTGTGTGTGTGTGTGTGTGTGTGTGTGTGTGTGTGTATGTGTGTAAGGAAGCTCAGTGGAGGAGGAGGAGGAGGGAGTGGAGGAGGAGGAGGAGGGAGTGGAGGAGGAGGAGGAGGGAGTGGAGGAGGAGGAGGAGCAGGGAAGGGAAGCACTATCGTATAAACAGTTATCTTACCTTGGAGTATTTCCTACACAGCTAGTTCGGTGGCAGCCTTTCTCCACAATGGTAAAATCAGGACACGGTGTCGGTGCCTCCGATCACTAATCACACAATATTCAAGGGACGCGATAACATGACTAGTGATAAATACTGCACAGTTGATCGCTCGAATTATACAAGAGGCCCTGGGCATTAAATAATCTGCAAACGATTCCAGTCGCATGATGCTAAGTATCTCTTCTTCAATGAAGATGTAAATACAGTACATGGAACATATTGGCCTCCAATGTGGAAAACTGTAATACAGTACTGATCTTTAAAAGGTCGCTTGTATAAGTATCTTTCTTCTGACCCCCAGGTTAGAATGTTTACTCTTGAACTCCTGAATAATACATTTATATATACTGTACATTCATACATATATATACATATCAGAACCCGAATGACAACAGGTGAAACATCAAAAAAATATTGTTGACAATGTTACGTTCCTTTTCAGGTAGATAATGCAGAATAAGATTTCCTTTCCCTCTTCCCGTGATATTTCCATGACAGTTTCTCTATGCTGCATGGTGGTCCTTCTCACTGTTTCCTGCCGACTTTGGCTGGAGGGTGTGGTGGTGGGTGGGTGGCTGGGAGGGGGTTGCCTTCCTGCTTTTCTGTTCTTGACTCTACCCAATAGAACGGTTTTGTTAGTTTTAACCTTTCCTATACCAAGCAGCCGCGAAAGGACCAACAGGTCTGTTGCTGTTTGCTTTTCTTTGTACTACTTTGACCGCAGGGCGCTCGCGAATAAACACAAGTTTCCTGGTAATCCTCTCACCACAAGTGACTCACTATGACTGATGAGTATTTGAGAAAATGGGTTCGGCCGTACCTGTCTCGACTAGACTCAGAATGATTCGAATCGAGTCGATCCCCCCCCCCCCCCGTGGCAAGAGTTTCAGTGAATAACTTATAAATTACTTTGCACAGGAATGGCGAGTCATAGAGTCATAGCTCGATTCAGGTCGACTCTTTTAGTGTGCAGGCTTCATATTTCCTAGAGCTGTCTGTACACCAAGTTTCACGTTGAATCAAGTACGTCCTGAACATTTCCTCGTCGAACAGGGTCATTTGCTCTGGAAGTATCACCATGCAACTTGTGAAGTGTTCTATGATCTATGTTTTGTATGACGCTAGTGACTAGAGAGAGAAGCTGTTTCATACCCAAAGTCTACAGGCCACCACATAATGCGACGCGATAACTGTTTGATTCACCATTAAACGGTAGCCAAATGTTTTGCATGGCTTTTATACAGTGACGACCTGTGTCAATTTTACGTAAAGATATTGGAAAAATAAAAACATACGTTCTACCCTTTGTTTTCCTTCTTAAAAAAAATGTGAGTGTGTCCATACTGCTTGAAACCTGGTGGGATAATTATGATACAACTAAACTGACTCACCGTGTGTGGAAAGTATATACAGTATTATTTCTGTCCTGTATTATTTCTGTCCTAAGTCAAATGTCTCTACTGACTCTACTCTTCTGGTGTGGAGACGGGCCAAGAAAAGTCAACAGAACTGCAACTGATGCAAAATGTTGTCACTTTGTGTTACACGTTAGTCGTTAAAGCTAAGCATATAAAATGGGACCTTTTATCAAGCACACCATTCAACACTGCAGCAACCTACGAATGACAACCGAAAAAATGTGTATTATTGCTAAAAGTTACCATACACAGAAAAGTGAGGCAGGAAAAGACTGCAGGGTGTAGCGTGAAGTAGGAAGAGACTGAGGGGTGCACTGTGAGGCAGGAAAAGTATACGGGGTGTAGATTGAGGCAGGAAAAGATTATGGGATGCACTGTGAGGCAGGAAAAGTATGCGGGGTGTAGATTGAGGCAGGAAAAGATTTTAGGATGCACTGTGAGGCAGGAAAAAGTTAAGGGGCACAATGTGAGGCAGAAAAAGTATACAGGATGTAGAGTGAGGCAGGAAAAGATTACGGGGTTTTAAGTGAGGCAGGAGAAGATTTCGAGTTTTAGAGTGAGTCGAGAAAAGATTACAGGGTGAAGTGAGAGGTAGGAAAAGATTACGGGGTGAAGTGTGAGGCGGGAAAAGGTTGACAGGCGTAGGGCGAGGCAGGAATTAGCTAACTTAGTGGGCGAGAAAGGGAAATGGTTTAGCGGCTTGGGTATTCTCGGTCGACAAAAGAATAGTATAATTTAGCTTGGTTTATGTCTCTACGACGGGATTTGGTGATGGTCGTTGTAGTGCACTGGGTGGCCCTTACATGGTGGCTGAAGGAGCACATTTTTTCTGGCCAATTAATTATGTATTCTCCATCCCTGCGCATTACTCAGTGAATCGAAAGTGCTGTGACTTATTATGCTCTATGAAGTACGACATCTTTATACAATTATAGACTTAAGAAAAAAAACAAGATGAACAGACGAAGGAAAAACAAATTAAATAAAAAAGTAATCTATACACCAGATTACAGGCGTCCTCCATTCATAAAAATAAAGGGGAGATGAAAACAGAATGGTACTGTCTAATGTGTACGTAATGTGGTGTGGGCAATTGGAGGTAGAGGTTTATGAGAGTATGCTGACCTGCTCTCTGAATAGCTACGTTCAACAAAGGGAGATGGTCTGGAACAGGTCCTAAGGGGGCTGGTGAAACTGGAGCTCCAGTTCAGTCTGTCACCAGCTTGCCAACCATCTCGGGAGTACCGCCCTGTTCGACTGGTGCTACAGTCTGCTCACTAATAGACTGTATGTAAGGAACCGGAAAAATGCTATACAGGATTCAAAAGGCTGGAGACCCCTGCACCTCCACTCATACCCCTTCACCTCCACTCACACCCCTGTACCTCCACTCATACCGTCCTATACATTTGTCTCTCATTCCATCACACTCTTTCCTCTCCTCCCTCCTCCCACACTCTGCCTTCCTCATCTCCTTTCTCCTCCTCTTGCCCTTCCTCCCTGAACCTCTCTCCTTTCCTCTTTCCCTCACTTTCACATTGCTTGCTTCACTGAATTCAGAGTCTCGCCAGGTGGAAACTTGTGGTGGTGGTGCTGTTGGCTTCAGGCGCCGATGGAGGAGAGGGTGGAGTAGGAGGAAAAGAAGGAAGGAAACAATGATACCAAGCGGATCAGAATGATGGAGGAATGAGCAGGGGAGAAAGGTGTATGATAGGGAGGCAAGACAAAAAAATCGAAATTCTACCCATAACACAATCAGCTACAGTACAGTTACTATTAAAACTTGTACCGTATACCTTCTGCTATCGATCGTTCTGTTGAATACCATACTCTGGCTATGGGGTCAGTTCTCCTATAAGTTTCTATACATCCCCACTGACACAAATTCAATACAGAATACATTCACTCTTGTCAGAAGTTATAATAGTGCTTATGTGTGTATATTTGGTTGAAGATAAGCTGAGAAACATACATTGTACCTGCACATGGTGTGTGAAACCATGCAACCTTAAGTAACCCACAAACAAAGCAATTATATTGTATTTTGTTTACATTAAAGAACTACCAAACTCTTTTTCTTTTTGCAGCCACCAATAAATCTAAACATTTAAACGTTTTAAATGTTTATTTTTTATTTGAAATGTTTTCCCTTTATTCATATCGCAAATCAGAGTTCAACGATATTAACTGACTCCCAACTCAGAATCTAGTGATTTACTATAAAAACTAAGGTAAAATTCATCTAAACAAAAGTATGAACCAATGTGATGCGTTTAGAATAACCTAAACAGCCATTCTACACCTCCACCGGGAAGATGCCTTATCGTAGGTGGTACAAGGCTGCTTGAAGCGTGTATTGTGCGCCATAGTAATCACAAATCCTTCCTTCACTGAAATGAGGGCATTTCCATTTCTCATTCCTGCTCGGAAGCCTAAGGGAAGGCAGAAGCCCGGAGACCACTCCACCAACCACTTTATATATGACATTACATTTAACCATAAAATCCTCACTTAGTATTTTTTTTTTTTTTTTTTTTTTTTTTTTTAAATGACGGAGTCAGGGGCAGCAGGGGTGTTGGTGGCGGTGGTGGTGGTGAGGGAAGCGGGAGTCGAAAGTGAATGATGAAGTGGATGACGGAGTATAACTAAGAGGCAATGAAGCTCCATTGTAAGGTAAGTAGAAGATAATACTATGGTGATAACTCGAGTGTTACTGGTGAACAGACGATTTCATACTGGGCTCTAGTTTCCATTTTCACCACTTTTCGCTTAATCCATAAAGAAGCAACCAAGGCTCAAAAGCTGAAGTTTACCCCCACGAGACAGCTTCAGTAATTTTATAAGTTAAGTCCATTTAGTTCACGATGCACTAACACACTACTGTATATCTTATTCTTGTCAGATAAGGTGGCGCTCTGTCCCTCTCCTACACTATCATGTCACCCAACCTTTTTTTTTTTTATCAACACTATTTCCTCTGAAAGGTGAAGGGGCGGGGGGTGTAAAGAAAAAAGCAAGCAGAAGTGAGAGGCGAGGAACCAGAGATAAACGGGAAAAGATTGAGGGGTAAATGTAATAAGGCATGGAAAAAAAATAACTCAGTGGCGACGACAGATATAATAACTTTTACCCTGGGAATTTGCTTCATATAACAGTGGTCTTTCGTCTTCTCTGGATACGGAGAGTCTCTAATAAATTTCCCATGGCGATACAAAGCTGACCTGTTTCGTCCATTGTACGGTCTGATGATTATTTACTTCAGGAGCATGGCTGCCATTTACGGAAATTCGTCTGCTAGCACGGACAAAATTGAGCATCGATGACGTATAAGGATGAGTGTGACGTCACACATCCGTTCCACGGAAAATACAGATTTTCTCTTTATTTTGCAAATTTCTCTGATTTACGCGAAGTAAATGCCTAGGTTAGGGCGTTTTATTTGTGTATACACTTAATACACTGTGACATGTACAGTTTTAGGTCAGATGCAATCTTGTCGTAGTCAACATGCTTAGTCATACTAGCATCGAGGGCCCAATCTATCGCTGACGCTGGTCTAGTACAGGTGTCCAGAAAAACATTTTTAACTGGGGTGTATCAGTAAGGATACGGTCACCATTCCCAAGGTTTCGGTAAGTTACTTGGGAATGGTTATTTATGTATAGGTTATTATGTTCAGCCCCGAATTATTCTGTGATTTATCAGTGTTTGCCCTACAGCATTAATGCTTCATTCTCTTCCTTATATTGATAGAAAACGTGATGATAGCGAAAAATAAAGTAACACTTTCGTATATAATGTACGATATCGTAGTGATGATAGGATGGAATAAAATAATACAGTATATGTGTAATATACGCGATATCATGAAATTACAGTCGATTACCTACAGGCTGTTAGTAGGACGACTTGAGTAGGTACCGATGAGTAATTATGTATTTCATGCATTTACAAGTTGTTATGTCACCCACCAAATTTCGAGACGAGTGGTTTTTTATCGTGGATTATCAGCCCTGATTAATGTTTGGCTAACGGGAAAAAGGAGGAATAAAGTGAATAAGATACATAAATAGTAGGCTTTCGTCTGTTTGTCATAGTTACATCCACAGAGTTAAGCCAATTGACAAAGAAAACGATATGACGTCATATATCCTTAAGCGAGCTGTGAGTGGCCAGGGTCTCAGACCAGTCAGAGTGCACGGAATTTCATCACACGGAAATCAGACAGCCCTGTTCAGGAGCGGTCTCTCATCATCGAAGGGTCATTATACCTAGCCAAGTGCTGACGACTCTCTGCCCTTCCTCCATGTGATTTTCGGATTCCGAAAATAAAGACGGAGTGGAGAAGAAAAGATGGAGAATTGACAGTGGTGGAAAAGAAAAAGAAAAGTGTGTGTGAAGAAGGAAGGATGAAACACAATTTGCAAAATGTAAGGGAGAAAAAAAGTAAATCAGATCCTCATTATACTTGTAAAATACCTCCATGGAAAACGGGGTTTCCATCATTCAAACTTTCGTGAAACGCGAGTCAAGGTATAACATAATAAGTGACTTACAACTTTGCTTCAGCCTCGCCCAGCTGAATAAAGACTTCCAACATTATAAACAAGACTAGTCAGTAACTAACCACAGACAAGTACTAGTAAATATGCAGTTTTTCAAGATATGATAACAATCTTTAACTAAGCAACAAAACTCGTGTTTTAAATGTTATGAGGTTAGATGACACTCGGACGAATACAGTCATCTGTTGTCAGGCAAGATAAAATTCTATGCCCCTCAACCACTGCAGGGAATGATGGCCACTATTATCTGGTCACTAATAGCGGAACATCAAGCAAATAATCTGCCAACATTCTCTCTGAATAAATTATATGTGGTGACACAACGGCGAGGCGTGTGGCACTGCAGTGTATGTGTAAACAGGATGGCTGCCGTTGCCTAGGTGATACTACTACAGACTCCTGTTGTACACTATGACCAGTCTGACCCACTGACACAATATAATGAGGCACAGGTTCCCTCCCGCATGCCTGGCCACCACACCACTACTACTCAGCAATTATTCTGAAGTTGGTACAAAGTCTCTCGTATGTTATTCCCTCGTTGGTCGGCCTCACAAACAGTATAATAATGGCGTCACTGTTCACCTCACAACAACCGTCTTGTACTTAGAGTTTGTACTCAGTTGCCCGAACTCTTACGAGTACTTCTCTTGCGTCGCCATAGACTAATGCTGTCTGCAACACAATACCAAAATGGTGCGATTTTTTTTTTTAAAGAGGGACCTTGTGTGGCGACTCACTGATAAACTGTTTCCACAACTCCCCGGTAAACTGTTCCCATGACTCCCAGATAAACTGTGGGCTAGTTGGTCGGGTTCAGTGGCCGTGTGACGCTGCGTGTACATGAAAGTCAGGACTGGGATCGGGACTGGCCTAGACTGTGTTTCAGAAATGAAAACTAACTGATTTTTATACAACACTCCATCGCATTACCTAATTCACGTGGCCTGTTGCACTTAAAATACTCCCCCCCAAACCTACAATTATGCTCTCCTCCACTGCACAACAACAGTGAGTATGAATATTTATGACCGTACTTGGTGTGACCATCATTATCTTCACCTTACCATCACTCTCATGCCTCTCATCTTTGTGTTCACTGTTCCCAAACACTTTCTTAATTGTCACTACTTTCATATTTCCCTGTTTCCTTTTCTGTCTCCCTGCAGCCTCCCCTTATTCGCTGCAGTATAATAATCTTAATACATCCTTCCCTTATACCCTGCCACTGAATACTATCAATACTCTCCTCTCCACTCTTACCTTACACAGATCTCTTTCTCTCTCCCTCTACTCTTGCCTTACACCGCCTCTCTCCCTCCGCTCTTCCTTTACACCATCCTTCACTCTCCACTCTTGCCTTACATTACACCATCTCTCTCTCTCCCTCTAATCTTTCCTTACACCACCTCTCTCCCTCTCTGTCTCTCTCTCTAAATATATATATATATATATATATATATATATATATATATATATATATATATATATATATATATATATATATAAAATCATCATCATCCCCCGTTCAATGTCCACTGCGGGACCGGCCTACCCCGACCGAAGTCGGGACAATACAGCCTATGTATCACTATTAAGTGGCTTAAGCTGTCTGGTAAAGATTGTATGTAGGGTGAGAAGTGCTTGTAAGTGTAACTGTAATGTTGGAGTGGCATTGGATGTGTGCATAGTCTGTAAACCAAGTGTAATCGGTCCACGCAAGCAGACTAGGTGCAAGCATACTTTATAGTATGCGACACTGGTTCAACCACAGTGCCCCTTATGTCCGCCAAAGTAGTACGTGGCCGGGTGAACAAAGTTTATTACCCTGGCGGGACGCGAACCTTCGTTTTCCCATGTACAAAAACGTACACTGTACCACAGAGTTTCCATAAATAAATAAATTAATATATATATATATATATATATATATATATATATATATATATATATATATATATATATATATAATGTAAACCACTGTTTCCTTACCCACTCTCTCCCTCCATTCTTGCCTAACACCACCTGTCTCTCCCTCTACTCTTTCCTTACACCACCTCTCTCTCTCTCTCTCTCTCTCTCTCTCTCTCTCTCTCTCTCATGCCTAACACCACTCTCTCTCCCTCCACCCTTGCCTTTCACCATCTCTCACTTCCTCTACTTTTTTCTTTCACCCTCTCTCTCTCTCTCTCTCTCTCTCTTTCTCTCTCTTGCCTTACACCACCTCTCACTCCCTCCAGCCATCTTACACACACTCTCACTCCCCCAACTCCTACTTGTGGTCCTCCTCCCGCCTCTCCACAACCTCCTCAACCTCACCCGGACAGTCAGCTGGAGTCGTACACAAAGCTCAGATTTTGACACTAAATGGCCGGACAAATTCTAGAAATAATAATAATAATAATAATAATAATAATAATAAGGAAGCGATGTGTTTAATAGCCTGAGTGTCTTGCTTGACCAGTGTGAGGCGATGGAGACAACGCATGAGAAGCGAGAAGTTTATTTTTCTTATAAGATGAAAGAGAAAGTAAAAGAAAAACAGAAGGAAAATTTGGAATGAAATCCAATGACACCAGATTTTCTTAACTTTTTATACTCGTCCTTTGTGTTCGTGTATGTGTATGTGCTACCTAGCCAGAGTCTGTGTTGCTAATATAAAATGGACTTAGACTCGTTTACATCTGTGTTATACTCATTCTAACTGGGATGAAATATTTCCTTTCCAGTGAACATCAGTACTCAGTTACCTTTTTAGAAATGATGTTTAATAATTTTAATGTCCAGAAAAGTATTTGCTGTAAAGTAAGTATGAATTATGTGAGCGACATAACCCGACCCTGAGGTATACAGTAGTTTGCTCTATAGCTGCCATGCATGACTGAGACTCTTCTAACCCTTGCAATGCAGTGATCGAAGACGCAACACACCAACATCTGACACAACAGTAAGTTAGCCTATTACAATAAACTTACTGGTTTATTTCATTCCTGGATGCCAGGCTTTATGAAAGAATGGGATAGTGATGTCCCTCAGAACAAAGTAAAAACGTTCAATGTATGATTAACTGAATGCAGCCTGTTGTGTTATGAAAGCCTGAGTGTGTGCTGTTCCACTGAGATGAAGAAGGTTGCGTGTGGTGTCTAACTCTGATGTACTAGTATATATGTTTCCCAAAAATTTTACCAGAAATTTGTAATAATGACAATGACAACGTAGGGTGTATTTGGAGCTAAACAAAGAATATGTTACTATATACACTTGACAGGCTCTCCGTGCACAGCAAGTGAAATCTCGTGTTCATGAATCAGTTCATCAGCGATGACTTTGCTGATACAGAGAGTAAAGAAATAAATGATTAACTCACTTTATGACGCAATATGGCATGTGCATTTTACTACACCTCGTTGCACTGCATAATTGTGGGTTGTGTTGTGTACTCGATCATTGGTGCTGGCCCTAGTACGCCCTAAATTTCTCTCGAACCCCCTCTCAATTACACACTGTAATGCACCATTACATGTGTGCCTGACTAGCCTATCTCGGAACTCTGCTGAGAATTACCACTGTTACCAGAACATTCCCCTCACTTCACCCCATCTGAGGATCTAAAACAGTGCCTCTTGTTTAATTAATGAACACACCCAAGCATCTCGGTCCGCTGAACTGGTGACTCGTGCTTCTATATAGATCGTCCGTCCTGTTGCACTCTTGAGCAGCCATCTTGTATTCTATCTGGACTGTAGAAAATTACGACGTCCGTCGAGGGTACTCCTGCTGCATTATGAGTATTAAGCTCAAGTGTATGCTTTGAAACCTACCCAAGTGTGGGTTACACCGAGGGCAAATGTGGGAGCATCATGCCGAAAAGTAACGAAAGAACACAAGAACAGTATATAAGGCTGTATTTAAGAGGGACTGAGGATTTGTACTTGTTCAGTTCCTCCTGCCTGACCAGGCTTGATGATGCCAGTTGTGAGGTGGCTAGAGTCTCTGAATTTGGTAGTGGATGTTGGGTTGTGGTGGGTTGAGGAACTGGTTCCTGCCTTCATGTAACAGACGATAAGTTCTTGCAGAAGGTTGACTACGGAAATCCTGTGACAATCATCACGACCTAGGCACTTTCAAATTCCTCAACAATGAACACCGCAACACTACAGGACGTTGAAGCACTAGTTAAGGAAGGCGTCTAATAAACTTCCTGCAGATCTCGAATCGTGACGTTCAGAGACCTGCAGTGGATACAACTTGGGCTGTGTTACGAATGCTTCCTTTAGATCCATTACACATCGCATGCTGACGAGGAGCCTACACGTGGTGGCGATGTGCACCCTGGGTGCAGTGTCCATTCGGGACACAAATCTCCTCATAATTCTCTGCATCTCGCAATAGAAAGGACCCTGGTGAGGTGCTCTCTGTCACAAGGGTACATCGGATTCCAACACGGTATATGTACTGTACTGTATCTGTAGGACGGTCCCAGAGAAGCTGTGGCTACCTGTACTAGACAGATCTGCTCGCGCACACAGACCGGGGTTGTGCAACAGCAACAACAACATCATACCACATGCTAACAAGATTAGTCGACGAGTTATGTGCTGAGAAGAACACTTCCTGAAGAAGCGTGTTTCAACCAACGTCCCCAGTCGAGTCCTTAAAGGATTTTGTCACAACTAAGAGAGAACAGAGTCCCTTCCTCAGCCCACAGTCAACATGGCAGAAGAATCGAAGGTTCAGAAAATAACAAGAGTCGAACCTCAAACCTACATCAGTATAGCAACTTACAATACGCAATTGCAAAAGATGAGTTGTGGTGGTGGTGGTGAACCAAACATCAGACAAACATTAACACAAGCTAAGCTATTGTGACGATACACGGAATAACGCTCACATACAGCAAGAGAGAAGACAGCGTGTCAGGTTACTGTTAAATCGAGTACACAATAGGCAAGAAGAGCAGAGTGGCATTAAGAAATAGTATGTTACGGGAGGAGGGACGTCAGGGAGTCAGGCTGGTGACACATGACAGTCTGGCAATGACACAGCTGAGGGAGGGATATAGGATTCTGGCAGGTGACGTATGAGACTATGAAAAAAGGAGATGGACAGTGAGATGGGAGGTGAAAGATGTTAGTTTTGTTTGGTGATGCGTAAGTGGGTAATGTGTGTCAGAGTGTGAAAGGGGAGTAAAAACTGATGTGATAAGCTTATAACGTTATGCTGTCTGCCTCGTGGCACGTGGAATAATACAGACTTCATAGTTCATTCACACTCAGACATCCATTTACAAAGTCCGATATCTCTAACTCTGACCTCAGTACAGCCATCTCTTTAAATCAAGACTTATCCATGATCAGTGAATGGTGACAAAAGAACCTTGTCTCATTTAATGCTAATAAAACTAAATATATACAATTTACTAATAGGCAGGTATTGCCAGAATCGTATATTACCTTCAATGCTACAAATATCCCCATTTCCAAAAGTATTGAAATTCTTGGCGTTTCGCTTAACAATGCCCTCAGCTGGACCTCTCATGTTAGATCACTTGCTAAAACCGCCTCAAAGAAACTTGGATTATTGTACAGAGTCCGTAACTTCTTCACTGACGAGCAGCTAGTTATAATTTATAAGAGTCATATGCGCTCTCAGCTTGAATACTGCTCACCCTTGTGGAGCGGATGTGGAGAGGTTGCATTAAAACAAGTAGACAAGATTCAGAACAAGGCTGTTAGAATTATTAATAACCCTGCTATTACTAATAAACTACCTCCCCTACAAGTAAGAAGGAATGTTGCCTCCCTTGCGTTATTTTACAGATACTTCTACAGCAAATGCTCAGACGAAGTTGCATCTATGCTGCCATCTCTCCATGCCTTCCCTCGTGCTACACGGGCAGCTGGCAGCGTTCATGACTGGAATGTCACTCAGCCATACTGTAGAACTTCTACCTATCAGAATTCTTTCATTCCCTGAACTGCATTTCTCTGGAACTCGCTTCCCCAGAGTTGTTTCCCTCCAAACTTCAACCTACTGCTGTTCAAGTCTAACTGTTACAGATATTTTATGAAGAGAGGACACCAGTAATATGGTGCATGGATTTGTTTTTTTTTTTTAATTCATTTGTTTTTCCTTCCTCTGTTCTGCTATATATTAAAAAAAAAAAGCAGGAAAAAAGAAAATGGGTAGAAGCCAGGTGAGGGGCAGACGAAGGATAAGAACGGCTTGAGGCGTTGGAGCGAAAAAAAAAAGAGACAAGAGGAAACCGAAGAAGTGGAAAACGATGTAGCTTAAGTGACGTAGTAAGCGAGTGGGAGAGGAGGGGAGGGATAAACAGAAGATTCAAACTGTTTACCTGTCAACTTTGCAGTTAACTCGTTTTACGCTGATACACTCTATCACCTGGTCTGTCAGTTCTGTCAACCAAGGCACACAAAACACGACATAACACATAACACAACACAATATTTCTCAAAACTATACATCATCCTTCCACCACAACGCAACACGACGCGTCACAATATTTCATAACAAAAAATCCACCAGAATACAGCAGAACAGGACACAACACAACACTTCCCAACAAAACACAACAAGAACCCATCATTTTATAACACAACGCGACACAATGATATAAACTCAACACTTCACAACACTACACAACAAAACAACACTTCACAACACAAAACAACAACCCTCAACTACAACTACATTTACCATATGTCATTTGAAAGTCTGTGTGAATTTTCATCTTTTCTTCACACACCCATTCTCATTCCATGTTGTACCAGATTCATGCGATATTCAGTGAATTATTTAACTGTAATGACTTCACTGTAGTGTCATATAATTAGGTATGAACACTGACAATAATATTAGTGATTAACGATAAGTGTCACACATCAGATGCCATTCAGTGCAAGTGTGATAAGATCCAAGACACCTTCTGGATGGTGGTCTTAAAATAGATCAACTAGTAAGTGGTTAATGAGGTGACGATGCTGTGTTGTCTCCTGCTGTCCTGTGTCATCTACAGAACAACTGATATGGAATGTTACTGACTGAAAAACTGATAATAATGTGTACCAGTTTTGGTTTCATCAAGATTCTTCTGATTCATGTACCGTACTACCTGTGAGAAGTATGTGGCACAACAGTAAGTAGGAACATAGGACAACTGTACTGTTTATCTGGCAAGGTTGTAACTATGGTATATACAACACCATATACTCACACACAGGTCTACCCAGAAGGCATTCTGCTTTGACATCCACTCGGTTCTTACCTGAAAGGGAGAAGAACATTGTTAATCAATCATTTCCATGGTGCAAAGGACAGAAAAATAATAGGTAACACAATGCCTATGTATAAAGAGAAGGGTATCCGGACACCATAGTGTTACCCTTACCAACACCACCACCTTTTCTCGCTGTCCCCCCCCCTCCTTTATCTCCTCTAAATTTGATTTCTGTGGTAGAATCAAATTCTCTCTGATTTCAACATCTGGGATGCCAATCAGTTCTTACCAGAAAACAAGAAACTTCAACAAAGGGAAAGCATCACTACCCAAGTTTCATTGGCCTAACCATTTCTTGCGACAACGAACATCTAAAACCTATCATTTTAGTCGGTTTGTTTCACCAGATTTTATCCTCTTACTCAACCCTCTAATCTCTCTTGCTTCCATACAATGTTTCTTTTTTTCACTTTTCACAGCTTCTAATGTCAATTTGCATTTTAATAAAGTTGATATTGCCTGCACCCTTGACTGAGGCCAGACGACAACGAACTTCAACAAAACAACACCACCCCTGCTTCTGTGGTTTAACTATTTATAATGCAAACGGACAGTTAAAAGTGATAATTTTCAACCGTTTTTTTCCATTAGATTTTATCCCCTTACTCAACCCTTCTAATCACCTCCGTCGTCTCCACGCACTGTTTCCTTATTCTCTCTTTTCAAAACTTCTCGTATCATCCTGCATTTTAATAAGGTTGACATTGCTCTTCTCATTTTTCCCATTCAATATCAGCCCCTTTCTGTAGAGTATGCAACCTTGACTGGCGCTTTAATATGGCGAGGCGATAGTGATGTTGAGTAAAATAGGACTTAGGAAGGGTGACGGACGACTAATGAAGGATGACGAAGGATTAAGTTGGACTGGGAGAAGGTGAGGCAGGACTGATAACTGACGAGGCAGAACCGAGGAAGGATACGAGAAAGAATGGATGAGGCAGGAGGACCGAGGAAGGGTGAGGCATGACAGAGGAAGGATACGAGAAAGAATGGATGAGGCAGGAGGACCGAGGAAGGGTGAGGCATGACAGAGGAAGGGTGAGGCAGGACAGAGGAAGAGTGAGGCAGGACCGAGGAAGGGTGAGGCAGGACAGAGAAAGGGTGAGGCAGGACAGAGAAAGGGTGAGGCAGGACAGAGGAAGGGTGAGGCAGGACCAAGGAACGGTGAGGCAGGATAGAGGAAGGGTGAGGCAGGACGGAGAAAGAATGAGACAGGACTGAGGAAAGATGAGGCAGAACCGAGGAAGGGTGAAGCAGGACTGAGGAAAGGTGAGGTGGGGGAGAAGCAGAGCAACAGGTCACTACCTCGACAACTGGTGGAGCAATTTCAGACCAAGTTAAACAATTGTGATATGAGTTATGGGAACACGTACAACATTCAGCATCCCTGCCTCAGTGGAGAGCAGGATTTCTAGAGAATGTGGAGGGGAAGTGAACTGAAACAGGAGGAAGAGGGTGTAAACGAACAGAACTGAAGAAAACAGAAATGGAGGAGTAACAGCCCGTTACAGGATGAGGGAAAATACCGACCACGCACTGACCTCAAACTGCCAACTTGCTTAAACAGAAAATGTGTTAACTCCTCTAATATGGTGACTTATTTTTTCTGTACTGGTGCCGGTAAGCAATTTGGTTTAACTTAGGTGAGTTCGCTCGTAGCAATGGAGTTACAGGCAGTCTCCTCTATATAGCTGATTAGTACGACAATATCTTTATTATTTCTTGTTACTGTCAGACCCTTTTATAAACGTACGGGCAACTTGGTCTATAGGTAATGGGGTAGTGATGTGACCCTGTCACATGATGATAAGAGCAGGTTGGGTGCGCTCCTGTGTTTTCATCACAGTGCTGCATCAGTCGTGGTGATCTTTATGTGTTACATGCGGGTCCAGATCCTCAAGAGGCCACAGAGGCCTCATACTCTTCCATGGAATGAAGTTCCTTATAAAGGATCTACCTGGTAATCACAAATTTAAATGCGTGATCCCTATCATCACCACGGCAGGCCAGCCTCATACGGTGCAAGGACTGTCACTGTCATCACCACGGCAGGGCAGCCTCATACGGTGCAAGGACTGTCACTGTCATCACCACGGCAGGGCAGCCTCATACGGTGCAAGGACTGTCACTGTCATCACCACGGCAGGGCAGCCTCATACGGTGCAGGGACTGTCACTGTCATCACCACGGCAGGGCAGCCTCATACAGTGCAAGGACTGTCACTCGCCACAACGGCAAGGCAGCTTCATATGGTCCAGGCGCTGTCATTGTCATCACCACTGTCTCACGTCAAATTTACGCAGTCCTGATCTGCTGATGCTGTAAAAGCTATAGCAATACTGGGACGACTTAGTTATGATGTTTTGTATTTAATATGGTTAATTCATAGACAAACAGCCACAGTTAAGTACAACGTGGTAATTTTATATCTGTATGTTGCATATACTCATGCTGGCAGTGTTATACATCATTATTATTATATTTTTTTAAGAAGAAATTTAATTAGCATACCAAGGCATTCTGCTTCACTGGTGTAAACAGTAAAGGGACAGCAGAGGCTCGATTTTGTAACGAAACCAACACAGCCGATTATCAACATCTACAGTGCTGTAGGATGGGGGTGGAAGTGTTCAACGCAGAATTTTCCTAGAAATTCTGCTCATGTCGCGACGGTGCCATTACAGTTTCGTGAAAGTATAAACTTGCTGGTGATGGGTTATATCTGAGTGAACTTCAGCGGTATAAGTCAGTGAGGTGCAAGGGCACTGAATGATGCTGGAGACATACTGTACATGGCCTGGGTGGCGTGGGAAGGAGGAGGACATGCTGTAGAAAAAATGTCGATATTATTGATACGAATATGTTTAACACCTCACCTCGAGAGCATCATTTAATTTCAAAAGAAAGCAGGAGTTTGGGAGGACAGTGGTGTGTGAAAAGGAAGGCAGAGGAAGGATGAAGAACAGAGACAGGAAAAGGAAGGTGTGGAAATTGGCAAGTAAAAAGAAGTACAAGTGACCATGGCTGGAGAAAGAAGTACAATTTAAAGAAAGTAAGAACTGAGAAAAAATGATATTCACGTGATGGATGCAGAATAGAAAGATCGAAGGAAAGTGAAACGGGAGTACAAGAGAGGAGAAAAAAGAATGAGAAAAAATACGGAGGGATGGGGGTAGAAAGAGGGAATGAAAGGGGAAAGGAGGGAGGGAGAGAATGCTGGGGCTAATACGCTGGAGGGAGGAGTCTAATCAGTCGCTTACAAACTTCCATTACTCATTTTTGTTTTTACTCTGCTGAGACACTCAGACCAAAGCCCAGGCATACTTAAAACACATACTACTTTCACTACCCCACTACTTTAACGGCTTTACATAACGATACCAAACACCACCCCACCTTCTGCCACGGTTATACACAAACAACCCACACACTACCCCACCTTCTGCTACGGTTATACATAAACAACCCACACACCACCCCACCTTCTGCCACGGTTATACACAAACAACCTCCAGTTTGAATCCCCTGATCTGCTATTTTTGACAGAGACACAAGTAAGCTGCACCTCTGATTTAGCTAGATTTAATTTTCCTGGTTATATCTTGATTCAAAATTTCAGACCCAAAGGAGGCGTATGTTGCCTTGCTAAATCAGAAATTGCCCTGCAAGAGATTACTAAATTTCTATTTATCTATCTATAGCCCGACGCCTTAATCCCGCAAAGGGTGGCCCCAGACAAAAAGCCTCCAAGTCGCTCTGTCAATCACCACTTTACCTTCCCCCCAACTTACCCCCCCCCTCCTTCATTTACCTCTCAACCCCATCCCTCCACCTCATCCTCGGTCTACCCCTCCCTCTCCCTCCCTCCATCTCACCTACATACACCCTCTTAGTCAGTCTTTCAATCTCCATTCTCTTCACATGTCCAAACCACCTCAGTGTATTTCTCCTAATCTTCTCAACCACATCCACATCCACCCCACAACGTTCCTTCACTTCTTCATTCGTCAACTTATCCCTCCATATCACTCTACATGCTCCTCTCAAGTAACTCATTTCCACTGCTCTCACTCTTGACTTGTTCCCCTCTTGCAAGGTCCACGCCTCGCTTCCATACGTCAGGGTAGGGATCACAATACTATCATGGAGTGACTTCTTAACTTCCATACTCACCTCCCTATTTCTCATCACTACTTTCAGTGAACCAACAACCTTCCTTCCCTGCTCTACCCTTTCATGCACTTCATCCCCCAACGTTCCATCCTTACTCATCACACTACCCAAGTACTTGAATGCACTCACATTCTCCATATCCTCACCATCCAACCTCACTGTACATTCTGTGACTTTATTCCCCTCAAATACCATAACTTTACTCTTATTTATATTAACTTTCAGATTCCTCTTCCTACACACTGTCCCAAATTCATTCACCAAACCTTGCAACTCTCATTCATCTTCACTCAACAATACTGTATCATCAGCAAACAACAACACCGGAATCTTCCAAATCTCACCCTCATCCATTAGAGCCACCCCCACATCCACTGCCCTACCTTGCACCTCCTTTACAACCCCATCCATGTATATATTAAACAGCCATGGAGACATCACACAACCCTGTTTCAGTTCCACATTGAGATCAAAGAACTCACTCTGCTCACCATCCACTGCACCGTAGCCCTAGCTCCTTCGTACATACTCTTCACAGCACTCAACAATTTCCCTTCCACTCCATATATTCTTAATACCTTCCACATACCTTGCCTATCTATTCTGTCATAAGCTTTCTTCAAGTCCATGAAGGCAGCATACACTTTCTTTCCCTTCTCTAGATACTTCACTAAACATCTTAGAACAAATATCTGATCTACACACCCTTTTCTCTTCCTAAATCCCCCTTGTTCTTCACCAACTAGCTTCTCCGTCGTATGCCTAACCCTATCAATGAGTATTCTACCATATATTTTTCAGTCACACTAAGAAGGCAAATACCCCTATGGTTACCACATACTTCTCTCTCCTTTTTTCCTTTGTATAAAGGAACAATTATACCAGACTTCCAGTCCTCTGGAACCCTTCCCTCTTCCCAAGCCAATCTACACAACTTCCATATCCACTCCACAACAATCTCACCCCCATACCTCAGCATTTCACCACACACTCCGTCAATTCCTGAGGCCTTTCCCAACTTGATCTTCTTCATTGCTTCCACTACTTCCGCCCTACTGATCTCTTCCTCCCTCCACTCATCTCTTCTCCCAGCCATTCCCCAACCACTTATACTCGTACTGTTCTCACTCTCTACATTCAACAAATCCTCAAAGTGCTCCTTCCATCTCCTCAATTTCTCTCTCTTCTCCACCAACAATCTATTATTCCTATCTTTCACTCCCCTACTATTTCCCCTTTCACACTGCCTTTCTTTACCTCCTTCCAAAACAATTTCTTACTCTCCCTCCATTTCACACTCAGATTCCTCCCAAATTCTTCATCCACTTTCTTCTTACTCTCCTTCACCAGTCTCTTCACCTCCCTTCTGTTCACATATACCTCTCCCTTCTCTCTCTCATCTTCTCCCCTACCTCTACTAGCTAGCCATTTACTATATGCCTTCTTTTGTTCCACAGCTCGTTTCACCTCATCACTCCACCATGCTGTCCCTTGCACACCCTAGCATCTCCTCCTCATTCCACAAACCACCTCACACGCTGCGCCTATCTCCTCCGTGAATATCTCACATACGTCTTCCACCCCCTCCATCTGCTCTAACTCATACCTTCCCAATCTTTCTTCCACTATGCTCTTGTACTCTGCCATTTTCTCACTAAATTTAATTGTCCTTATTTCAACTATTCCATATACAAATTAAATTCTTTTGGTTAAATGAAGTATTTCTGTTGTGTTTATCGTTCCCTTATTGCCCCTCCAGAGTCGAGTTTATTTGACTCTCTGTCTTCACAACTAAGTGTCCTCAACATTAATACTGCATCAGAAATTACTATTCTGGGTGATTTTAATGTCCATAATGTTGAATGGCTCACTTATTCACCCAGAACTGATGACTCTGGTCTTGAATGTGAGCTATTTGCAGACTCATTCAATCTCACCCAGTTAGTCAGTCAACCCACCCGTGTACCAGACAACCCCGATCAAAATCCCCACCTATTGGACTTGTTTCTAACAACCAATTCAGATACTTATAATGTCGATGTGAAGTCCCCCCTCGGATCCTCAGATCACTGTCTGATTCAAGCCACCAGTTTCACACCTACCACACCCTCCTGCTCTGAACCTGTCGTGGTGACTAAATGGCACTACGACAGAGCAGACTGGAAGGGACTCCATAATTATTTCATGGATGTTCCTTGGACCTCCTTTTTCTCCCAAGATGCAAATTCCACATTGGGCCACATATAGGATTTCATTAAAGTCGGCATGGAAACATTCATTCCCTATCATAGTTACAGAAAAAGATGTAATTCTCCTAAATGGTTTGACCACAATTGTGCTAGAGTAACAGAACATAAAACAATAACCTATAACACTTATACAAGGACCAAAACCAAAGAAGCCTTTAACTATTACAGAAATATCAGAAACCATGCCAAAACTATTATCAATCTTCCTAAATCAAACTTTCTACATAGACAGGCTAACAAACTACTAAACAACCCAAATGATAACAAAATATTCTGGTCAACCCTTAATTCATTCAAAACTAACTTCACTAACACCTCTTCCATTCCACCTTTACGTCCTTAATGGAAATCTAGTAAGTGACCCAAGTGGAAAAGCCAATCTTCTTGACATTTTTTCAACAAACTCAATCCTAAATACAGAAAACCACAACATTCCTGTACTTGATTTTGATTCCCCTCAAATACCTCCTTTCATGATTCACACCAGATACGTACAAGCTGTATTACAGAATCTATCAGCAGACAAAGCCACTGGTCCAGATGAAATTCCTTTAATAGTACTTAAAAATTGCTCCTCAGTGTTGGCTCCTGTATTGGCAAAATTTTTCCGCTTATGCATCCCTACCTCAAATTTTCCAGCCTCTTGGGAAGAAGCAAATATCCATCCTGTTCCTAAAAAGGGGGCAATTTCTGATCCATCTAACTATAGACCAATTGCAATAACTTCCATTCTCGGTAAAGTTTTTGAGACACTAATTAACAAACACATAGTCAAGCATCTAGAAATCAATAAATTGATCAATGATCGACAGTATGGATTTAGACAAGAACGTTCAACTGTAGACATTCTTTGCCTTCTTACCCATCAGATTAACAAAACAATAGACCAACACGGTGCAACACACACAATAGCACTTGATATATCAAAAGCATTTGACAGAGTATGGCACCGGGCCATATTGTCTAAGATGTCACACTATGGCCTTGCATTACTGGTTCCTCTAATTTCTTCTTACCTTCATAATAGAAAAATACTGGTCATTGTAGATGGAATTTATTCTCAGTTTCATTCCATAAATGCTGGCGTACCTCAGAGATCAGTTTTGGCGCCAACCCTCTTTCTCATACATATAAATGACCTCCTATCTGTCACTCACAACCCAATACACTCTTATGCTGATGACTCGACCCTTCATAGTTCTTTCACATTTAGTACCTCCTTTACACAGTTCGATATTATAAATTCCCAAATAAACACAGCAATTTCTCTGAACCAGGACCTTTCTAAAAATTAATCAATGGGGACAAACAAATCTGGTCTCATTTAATGCTCAGAAAACTAAATACATTAGTTTCTCGAACAGAAAGAATCCCTCAGACTCTCACATAATTATAAATGTATGTCAGTATTCCCATGTCCACTACAATTGATATCCTAGGTGTTACTCTTAATCCCAACCTAAGCTGGACAGCTTATGTTAAATCCCTTGCTAAAAATGCTTCTGAAAAACTGGGACTTATGTACAGAGTTCGTGAGTTCTTCACTGACGAGCAGATGGCCACAATATACAAAAGTCATGTGTGTTCTCAGATCGAATACTGTTCACCACTGTGGAGTGGATGTGAAGCGGTTGCATTGAGGCAGTTGGACAAAACTCAAAATAAAGCCATTAGATTAATCAATAATCCTGCCATTACGCAGGACCTTCCTCCGTTATCAGTACGTAGAGATGTTGCTTCTTTAGCATCATTTTATCGATATTTTTACCGTAAGTGCTCTGACGAAGTAGCTTCAATTGTTCCTTCCCTTCACATTTTCTCCCGAAATACTCGGGCAGCTGGGAGCGCCCATGAACTCTCACTCTCTCCCCCACAATGCAGAACCTCTGCTTACCAAAATTCATTTATCCCCAGAACTACTACTCTCTGGAATTCACTTCCTGGGAGTTGTTTCCCAAAAACATTTAATCCACTTGAATTAAAATCCAGTTGTTATAAATATTTTATGAATGGATGATGCCTTTAGGCACATGGACTTATTTTTTTTTTTTCTTTCCTCCATTCATTATCGTTAAAAAAAAAAAAAAACTACCCCACCTTCTGCCACGGTTATACATAAACAACCCACACACTACCCCACCTTCTGCCACGGTTATACATACATAACCCACAAACTACCCCACCTTCTGCTACGCTTATACAACCCCCACCCCACCCCACCTTCTGCCACATTTATATACAGACAACCCAGCGTCTGCCACGTTTATATACAGACAACCCAGCGTCTGCCACGTTTATATACAGACAACCCAGCGTCTGCCACGTTTATATATAGACAACCCAGCGTCTGCCACGTTTATACATAAACAACCCACACATTGCGCCACCTTCCTCCATGAACCTATGTCCATCACACAACGACATCTCCATCAACGTAGCCCTTCATCCAACTCTCCCTCCCACCAAGTGCACAAAGGATGCTTAACACACAGTGTCCATATTGTATATCAGCCAAGCTGTTCCAGCGATGGACTCTTTTACTTGGTCTGTCTGATCCGTCAACCAGAACTCTACCACAACATAACACAGCAGAACACAACACAACACAGCTTCACCAAAACATCCAGTCAAGTAAATTTTGGACTAATCAAGCTATTTATATTCAACTATGCAATATCATTTTGGTCCATTTTGGCCAAATCACGCTGTTGACCAAATCAGGTTCATTTAAGATTAATTAAATCCATCACACAAAGGTAATGGTGTGGTTTCACACAACCAACTCAGCAATGACAGCATCACGAAAGGATTTGAGCTGCTTGCCT
>NC_137026.1:28867594-28943207 GCF_032717465.1 Coenobita brevimanus
GGAGTGCACGGGCCTAGAGTGGTTATGGAGGGTAATGTTGGAGAAAAAACTGTAAAATGTAAGAGGTGGTGAAGTGCTCGCGGCGGGCCATTAGGTGAGTAAGTGGGTGGAAATAAGAAATGTCGGTTAAGTGGAGAATAACGACCACGAAGGGGAAGGTGGGGGCACGTCTGGAGGGAAAAAACAGAAGTGGCAATAACTGACCAATGAAAAATTACCTGTTGGTGCCACAGGAAAGGTCACTGCCATCGACTACCAATAATTATGTAAATAACTAGAATGAGACACTTGTAAACCTACCGTGGTACTCTGAAGGCACTCGAGGGGAAAAAAAAACACCATATAGAAACAATGGGTACTGAAACGGTATCCACATTTTGTCAGTTTTTATGCTTTTAAACAGTGGATGAATTAATGAATAATTCTACACTAGCTTCGTATTTAAGTGTGTAATTGTTTTTTCCACCGCATCCTACATTCACAAATATCTGCTTTATGAAAATAAAGTGCACAGCCACAACGCTCAATGTGAAGCATTGATTATTTGGGTAAGGATACTCTTACCTGACACTACACAGGTAGATGCCGCTTCCTACAACATCAAAGGGAGACAGTAGGCCCGTCTTCCGTCCGATGTCTTCAGAAACTGAGAAACTCAGTCTATACGTTAAAATTAGCATCGTCAAGGGAACCAGACAATCATAACAACAGCGAGGAGGCCTGCCCTCCATCAGACTGCAGGCCACAGAATCACAGGTGGGCCAAGATCCATCCCCAGTGACATAGCATTTTTTTTTTTTTCCTCAATCAAAACAGTATCATTGGGTAGTCCACCACTCTAATTAAAACTGAGTAATACGGTCCCATACCTAA
Source organism: Coenobita brevimanus (assembly GCF_032717465.1). NCBI lineage: Eukaryota > Metazoa > Arthropoda > Malacostraca > Decapoda > Coenobitidae > Coenobita > Coenobita brevimanus. The sequence goes on from NC_137026.1 coordinate 28,868,468, forward strand.
CACTAGCACTGGATTTTGAACCATTTGTAGAAAATGGCATATCAAGCATGCTGGACATTGTAATTACAGAGAAATAAAGGAAAGTATCCCATATGCCATCACAGCTTTGGAAATTGTGATATATATCAATAAAAATGAAACCCTGATAATATTCAAGACGGGATTATAGAATTTTCTTACCACAAATGAAAGAAAAGCATTCGGCATTCGAAGCCGAATGCTAATCGCCATCCAGAAAATGTTGTTGGCTATGTTACAAGCGCGGACCCCCCGGGGAAGGGCGGGGACCCCTCGGGGTAGGCCAAGAGGCGGCGCCCCCGCCCCTCGGGAAGGGCGGGACTCTCCCCGGGAGGGGGCTGGGGGGTGGGGTGCCCGGGGAGGGCAGGAGGAAGGGTCTCCAGGGTGGTCGGGGGGAGGCGCCACCCCCGAGAGGGGCGGCGCAACCCCCGGGAGGGGCGGGGCCCCCCGGGTGTGGCGGGTGACCAGGGGGGTCCGGGGGTCGGCGCCGCCCCCTGGGGGTACCGGGGTTCGGCACCTCTCCCTGGGGGAGCCGGTGAGTGCCATCCCCCGGGGGGCAGGGGGTCCGCGCCCTCCTTGGGGGTGGAAGATTTTGGCTATATCTTGATACCCTGAAGGTTTCATGTTGATAGCTCAAGTAATTCATGAGATATAATGGTGCTAAAGGTGGCTGATAAAATCTAGTTGACCTTTGGCAGCCATTTTTCTGACCTTGACCTTGACCTAGAGTCCCCATTTCCGAACTCGGCAAAAATTCTGGCCATATCTTGATTCCCTGAAGGTTTCATGTTGATAGCTCAAGCCGTTCATAAGATATAATGGGAACACACACACACACACACACACACACACACACACACACACACACACACACACCGTTCGCTGGCTCAGTGGTAGCATTTTCGCTTGCCATCTGGTTGACGGGAGTTCGCGCCTCGCTCAGGTTGCGTAAAGTTTCACTGACGAAGTGGGTAGTTACTGTCCCCCATGAGCAAGGGGACGGGTGTGTGCATGTGTGAAGGTCGCAGCCTTGCCCTTAGATCGGACTATATGAGCTCTCAGTTCCTTTCCGGGAGGGTAAAAGCTGACGATCACGACCATCAAGTGATCCGAACCGACCCGGTGAACTCAGTGAATTACACACACACACAAACACACACACACACACACACACACACACACACACACACACACACACACTCACACGCACACACGCACGCGCACACACACAGAGGCGGGCAAAAACATTATCGCTCCGCCTTGGTAAAGGCAAGTGATAATAACTACTTCCCAAAAGAGAGATGCCAGTCAAGTGCTCACTTATCCTATGGCCTGGTGAGGAAACCATGGGTGGAGATCATAAAAACGGTGGGAAAAATAGCGACTGAAGCTGACGGAATAAGGGAAAGAGGGGAGGATGCGATGAGAGGGTGTGGGAGACGAGAACGGCCGGGGGGAACAAAGAAAATAAGGAAATACTGAAACTGAGATAATAATGGCCAGGGAAAAAAAAAAAAAACTGAGGGGGGATGATGGGAGTTGAGGCGAGAGAGAAGGAAATTATAAATGGTCGGGAGGGCGATTATGGGAGAGGTAATGGAGGGGGAGAGGTAATGGAGGGGGAGAGGAGCGGCATGGTAGGGAGAAGGACTCGGAAGCGGCAGGCTGGGATAGTTAAGGAGTAGGAGAGCAAGACAAAGCAGGTGTGGGATAGGTGAGGTGGAGAAGGAAAGAAAATAGCATTATAAATCATCATCATCACCATCATCATCCGCACCTCACCATCCACTGACAGAAACGACTGAAAAATTCTGAGGTAGTTATAATACTGCTGCTGCGAATCCAATCTTCATGATATTGTGGAAAAAATGAGAAGTCAGAGAACTCTGAGGTGACACAGAGATGAGACAGAACCAAGGACAATATAAAGGTTAACCATACAGGGAATCCAGTGCTGCTATTCATCTCTTCACCACCCGCTGAGAATTTACATCTGACTATTCCGTGCTCAGCGTCTCTCACCCACACATCCCTCCGACTTCAACCTCGTCCTCTATCCCGCCCTGCTCACATCAGGAAGCACGGAGGGATGTGGTTCAGGAGCAATTAAGCTACGGGAGGTGAGAATTCTTAAGAGGTGAACCACTAACAGAATATGGAGAATCAAAAACGGTAGTCTGGAAGAGAGAGTGAGAGTGCTGTAAGACTGACAAAACAGGGACTAAGGAGTAGTGGGCGTGGTATGGCAAAAGAAAATGAAAGACGAACTGAAGTAAGGACAACGAAGCTGGGAAGTGACGAGTGAAATGGTAAATTTATGGTTAAAATGTAATAGTCTTAATGAAAAGGGTGGAGGGTTGAGGACTGAGAGGAAAGTAAGTAGTTATGAAAAAGGCTCAGGAAAAAGACTGAAAGAGAACTGAAGAGAAAGAATAAGAGGGAGATTATGACACCTCAAGAACCAAAAATCATGAAGAAACTAATGGTAATATATATGGTTCAATAAAATTATTATTGGCTTGATGAAGAGGCAGTAAAGAGGAGTTGGGAAAGCAGTAAATGTAAGTAGAGGGGAGAGAGAGAGAGAAGAAAATAATGTAATCACAATATGGAGGTGGGGAAGACTACAGGAGGAGGGAGATGAGAACATGTGATGCTGGAAGACGGCAGGAGAACTGACAAACATGAAAAAAAAAAAAAAAATACGTTCAGGGTTAGACCTGAGAACGGAGAGGATAGGAAGAGCAAGCGACATATATTATTTTAATACCGTGAGTTCCATGGCTACCTTCACCCAAAGGCTGAGAGCAAGCACCATCAGGAAGTAATTAGACATATTTTACGGTGGTGTGCACATCAATGGCACAAACCTGCAGTTAAGTAGGAGGAGAAAAATGAGATCAAAGGATGCAGTAATGAAGAGAGAGGTCCAAGGTCAGCAATTAAGTTCCGGCTGCTGCAGGATTTTTATCTCGAGATTCTGAATATTGTTTAAAGATGATATCATTGGTCTGATCCTCCATAAGGTCCACTAACACGTCACATATTCACCCGTGGTATGAGATGCCAATAACAAAGTCGATATACATAGCGGTACATAACTTATCACATTATGATTGGTGTTAGTTCTTACGTAGTGACGCGAGTTGTGTGTGTATGGCGCACTTGCTTAGTATCAATGTAGATTTTTATATTCTGCTACGAATTTGCTTCCTTCAAACAACAGCAGGCAAAAAATGCAGGTGAAAACTGACGTGAAGAAAAAGAAACCTGAGAATAACTGCGCAGGAAAGAAGACGAGGGACATATGAGAGCAAAGAGGAGTAGTGTGATTTTCGGAAGAGGGAAATGAAAGAAAGCTGACAGGAGGGTGGATGGCAATGAGAACAAGAGGGAGATTGTGGGAAGGAGAGGGGAGTTAAGGGAGGAGAGGAGAACTGTTGGAAAAGAGTGTGTGCAGAGGAAGGAAGAGACTGTGAGGAGGGAAGAAATCCGAAAGGAAGATAGATAGTGTGGATAAGAAAATGGAGAAGAGGGAGGAATGAAGAGAAGAAAGAAAAGGCAGAAGTAAAAGAGTAGGGAACAGGAAAGAGAGTATGGGGAAGAAGAGAGAACCAAGTAGGAGAGGAGAATGTGGGGAACAGGGGAATCTGTGAAACGGTTGGGTGGAGGGGGGAGGAAGACTGTGGAAGAGAAGCATATACGTTTAAAATACTGGTAAATATAAGGAGAAAATACCGTATGATAATTGAAGAAATATATGGGTACAGGTAAACAAAGCCCCTGGAATGATAAAGACTAAGGAGAACCAGTGACAGACGAACAGGATTAGGGAAATATATAAAAGAGGAGCTAATTAAATAAGTCTGTGAATGGTAGTAGTCAATGCTGTCACAACACTTTCATCAATAAGTGAGAGGCGGAGGAACTGTTTTATTTAAGTGGCTCTATCCTGGTCAAAGAGGTGCAGGAATGATCTCCACCTTAGTATACAGAACTACTTTCTATCAATATCTCTGCCACAACCAGCCTTCCCTGCCTGTTACCGGTACTCCTCTGTGTTTCTTTATCTTGTTGACTCTCTCTCTCTCTCTCTCTCCTCAATATGTGTGAAAGGCAGAAACTAAGGATCTTTGCTCTCCGCATTCTTCTCATCCATCTCAATCATTCCCAACCTCTTTCTCCTCATATCTTCTCTCTACATCCACCCACTTTTTAAAATTCAATCCGTCGCCTCTTCTTTCTCTCCTTATTCCCCTTCTCCCCTCCCCAACTCCATCTTATTCTCTCCAGTCAGCGTGATTACAACTTTCATTTCCCAGTAAATTGTACTGAAATTGACGACACGAGACTATAAAGGGACACACACACACACACACACACACACACACACACACACACACACACACACACACACACACACACACACACACACACACACACACACACACACACACAGTCATAACGAAGTGGATTATGCAGGGTAAACAGAATGTAGTTGAACTAGATGATGTAAAACTATGACTATGTCTAACGTGTGGTAAAGTTAGAAATTAGAGTGAGGCAGTGAACTAAGCCACTGTGGAACGCTGCTGTACCACCACCTGCTTGACACTAAGTTCCATTGGAAAGGACTTAATTTCCCGATGGTTTGCTTTTGGTAAGTTGTCCTGAAACAAATCACATCTATTTATCTGCCTGAGTGGCATCAAAGAAGGGAAGCTTGATCAAAGTTCATGTGCGGGTGTGTGGGCAACGTGAGGCAGAGTCAGGATATAATGGGTTAGGAGATCTGGTGATGGTGGGCGAGATTTTCGAAAATGTAATCCCAGCAACATTAGCATCTTCCCAAACGCCATGTCATTACAACAAAATCTCTCAGCAGATGATCATCACAGGATGAAGAGAACGAACCTGAAGACGAGGCAGAAGGTGATGGCTGATCTTAGGACGAAGTGTACGAACTTCAACACAGGACATAAATGATATGAAGAAATGAAAAAAAAAAAAGACAGAAGAAAAGGAACTAAGATAAATGATGAGATCTGAGGAGAGAACACGAAGAGATAAAGTGTTTGGAAGAACGGAACTGCCAGCCAACTAATGGTTGTCAAGAGGGAAATATAAGACAGCCGTGTTTTGTTTATTTGTTTGTTTATCCTTCATTCACACCTAAACCAAGGGCCAGAGATCCCTAGACCCATATATATTTTGAATCAGGGTGATCCAAGGATCGTCTGAGGGTGTCAAAATTCAGATGTGGATCATTTGAGGTCACCGGTAGACTGTTTGCTTTTTTGGCCCGGGCAGCGCCGGATACCCTTGCAGCCCAATTTTTGGCATGGAGACTCACATGACCTCCAGTTCGGACACAGCCTATGTGAGGTTGACCTCCAAGGTCATTTGAGGTCACCGGTAATGCACGCTCGAACGACTGGACCCAGCAGCCTAATTTTTGGCATGGAGACTCATATGACCTCCAGCTCTGACATAAGCTATGTGAAGCTGACCTCCGAGGTCATTTGAGGTCACCGGTAACAGTAAACAAGTGCGCACAAATACTGTGCTTTAGTCCGCAAAAGCCCTGAAACAGAAAGTTCCTGGACCCTCTTATAATCCCTTTTCAAAAGCTTAAGAGGTACATGATCTTTCTGGAGTAGAAAGTCTGAACTAGAACAAATAGGATTAGAGTGTTCGCCTTTTTGGCCGGCAATGCCGGGTTCCCTGCTAGTACTTTGTAATTTGTGTGGAGTGGCAGAACATAGAAGCTATAGGGAAGGAAATCATTGTACCTGCAGAGTGGGAATATAATAATTCTGAATGAGAGGAGTCACAGTATTGTGGAGTGGCAAGGTGTTGTAGTTGTGGAGCACAAAATACTGTTGTTGTGGTGCGCAGTGTTGTAGTTGAGGAGTGGCAAGGCATTACACATTGGGAGTGGTTGCGTTTACAGTTGTGAAATGGCAATATTATAGTTGTGGTGTGGCTGGGTACTGTAGCAGTGGAGAGGCAAGATATGGTGGTTTGGGGGGGGGGGGCAGAGTATAGAAGTTGAGGTGTTGCAGGGCACTGCAGGTGTGGAGAGGCTGGGTGTGTTACCCTAGTTGTGGTGCAGCAAGGCAGGGCAGGTATGGATGGGGCTGGGTATGGCAGGTGTGGCAGGGAATGGTTACGTAATTGCGTAATGGGAGGATATTCTGACTTAAGAAGCGTCACTATTTCCAGATAATTACTCTTCCACAATGAAAGTTCCAATTATAAATGTGTCATTTTTTCCGCAATGAAAGTTTCCATTATAAATGGGTCATTTAAGTAATATGAAGGCGAGAAAAGCTGGCGAGTTGGTGGGAATGTCAAGTGGAATTATACTGGAAATATCCTGCTTCATGCTGCCACAGCGATGGCTGGTTGTGATGAACGGTGACGGTAGCCTACAACATTGTTACTAAATTATCTAAGGTATAATGTATGCTAATTAACAGTTACATGGAGATGGTACATGGAATAATATTTCATATAAGAAGGAAATAAGGTGACTGGTGTGTAAAAAAAAATCATACCTATTCACACACATCCAATACTTTATGGCAGAATACATTACAGCAATGAGCTACATGGAACATAGAGACAGTTGGCTTGTGGCAGACAATTCTCAGTAATGCTGTCCTGCAGCAGACATTACCGCTAGACACAGAAAGGTCACATCACCACATTATCTTGAAAACTCTTAACACTCTGGACCAGTTACAATATATACCGGTACATATATCTCCGCAACAGCAACCCTTGGGATAAAAAAGGTGTCCCCTCTTCTGCTGCCAACACTACCCAGCCTCATTCTGCTGCCAACATCACCTTGATCCTGTCCACTGCCACCAATACCCTGCCCTGTTTTCTGTCACAACTACCTTGCCCCATTCCCAACACTACCCAGCCCTGCTTCATTTTCAACACTACCCAGCCCTGCCCGCTGCCAGCACAATCTAACTCACAGTAGCATACTTACTTTCACTCACGCTTACCTTCACTATCATATTCACACCCACATCGTCATCCTCACTCCATATCCTCGCATTTCTCTTTTCTTTGCTTCTGCTCTTTGTTATTTTCACTTCCATCACTTTTCTCCGGCTTAGCCATCCCCGCCGCCACCTCCCGCTGGGAAAAGAAATTTGGGGAAAAGTTTAAGGTCAGGTCTGAGCCGTAGGTGAGGGTGGCAACACCAGATAATTGGTGTCTTCCTTTTATCTGATGTTATTTTCTTAACTGAGCTGAAATATCATTTGTAACAGAAAGCAGTCAGTTTGTTTTCTACCTGGCCTCAGCAGTGATGGCTCTATTTCATAATTCACGTTCCTAACTGTGTGAGAGTAAATAATTTCTCATTTAGTTTCTTCCTTTCTCTGGTGTTCTGACTGGAAACTTATCAGAAACCTACAGTATGTTATGGCGTAGTGATGTGGTAAGCCCTCCGACCGCCACTGGTGCAGATAGCTTCGTATTTTTTCTCTTACAGGACATGGGAAGCTGGATCGCGAACCTTGCTCTTCTTTTAACGAATATCCAAAAATTATCTGGGAATTCTCGATTCCCTTGAAACTGAGTCTGACACCTGTCCAACGATCTACATAAACAGGCCGGTAGGTGTGGCTGTGTGTGATGTACGAGGATTTGAAAGGCTGACGAAGAGGCATGTGGTACTGTACTAGGCCGACTGAAGGTTTGTTTAGGGAAGGAATGTTTGATGTAATGGTTGTGTGTGATGCAATGATGACTAGGCTTATTGATGAGTAATGAGTAAAATAGATTTATTATTATTATAATTTATTATTGTTATGATGATGATGATGATGATGATGATGATGATGATGATGATTATTATCTCTATTATCGTTATTATTATTAGTACTATTATTATAAGTCAAAATGTATTCATATGCTGAAGGTTAAAACTGATCGCAATTATTATACACTCGCCATATTACTCAAAATATGTAACTGAAAAGGGTCTGACTGTGCCGAGCTGAGCAAAACAACAGAACGAATGCCTGTCTATCCATCTATCTATTGCCAGACGCCATAATCCCGTAAGGGGTGGCCATTTGACTTTGAGTTTTTGTTTTACGGGGAGGGGCACTAACCCTCCACCAACCTACTTGTTGACACGGAGGGAGCACATATGGTTTGGTTATATGGTTACCACCCAGCACTGTAAATGGTTTCTTGGCTTACAGGAAACCATTTGGCTTGTCACTCAATGTAAAGCCACCTGTAATGGAAAGAAAAGCAATAAGAAGTGACAGGAAAGATGGGAAAAATAGGAAGAGAGGAGGGCAGACACAGAAAAAGAATGATAAAGGCTAAGGAAGAAGTAGGTAACACTACATCAAGTGAGTGGATGATGGTCGCCAAAACCAACATCAACAAAATGTCTCAGATGGATGACCTGACTGAAGAAGTAAATGCGTCTTTTGTGAATGACGCGACTGATCATTTTAGTGTGGCTGGGGAGAAATAGTAATGAAGTTCTATCCATCTATCGCCAAACGCTTTAATCCCGTAAGGGGTGGCCACAAACAAATCGCCTCCACGTCGCCCTGTCCCCCGCCATTTCGCTGCCCTGCTCCTAGCTCATACCCCCTTCTCTCATAAGCCTCTGCACTCCATCCCTCCATCTCATCCTTGGGTTCCCCCTCCCTCTCCCCCCCACCACCTCACCCAGTTACATTCTCCTAGTTAGTCTCTCGCTCTCCATCCTCTCCACACGCTCAAACCTCCTCGGTATATAGCATTCTATTACATCCACATCCAGACCACAACGCTCCTTCATTTCGTCATGTCAGACTGTATCTCCATATAACTCCACAACATTATTTGGCGGGAGAAAGTTATCATAGAGCAACTTTTTTATTGTAAACTCAGAAAGTTGCACACGTCTAAGTACGCTGTACGGTACACGGTAAAATGCTGGGTACGGTAATGAGTAGGAGCCGTGGTTACATACGTACAGTACTGCTGTAAAAGAAGAGGCTGGTAATGAAAGAAGTTGGGTGATAGACACAGCAGAATAGAGACAGCGAAATACCTGGTGTGGACAATGAAAATAAGAACAGGATGGACCATAAGGTGTAAGGAGGAAAGCAACGAAAAAAGCTTAAGAGGCAAAAAAGGTAGAGAACGAAAGGATATGACACATGGTCATCCTCCTTTCGGGACTTTGGCGAAAGCTTTGCCATTGCACTTGACATCTCAAAGGCTTTCGATCGAGTCTGGCATAAATCTTTAATTTCCAACCTGCCCTCTTACGGTTTCTATCCTTCTATCTGTGCCTTCATTTATAGCTTCCTTTCTGGTCGTTCTGCGAATATAGCCGCTGTTGTAGACGGCCATCGTTCTTCTCCTAGATCTATTAACAGTGGTGTTCCTCAGGGCTCTGTCCTACCAGCACCTCTTTTCCTTTTATTCATCAATGACCTTCTAAGCTGTACATCGAACCCTATCCACTCATACACTGATGACTCCACCCTTCACCTTTCCATTCGGTTCCCGCAACGTCCATCTCAGCAGTTACTTCAGCAAACAAGGGATGAGGCTGTGGCACACTTAATGTCTGACTTGGCTCGTATCTCTGACTGGGGTAAAAATAATCTGGTTGTTTTTAATACATCAAAGACTCAGTTCTTACACCTACCAACCCGACAAAATCTTCCACAGGTATACCCACTAATGTTTAATAACATTCAGCTTAATCCTGCATCATCCTTGAACATGCTTGGGGTTTCATTTACTCAGAACTTATCTTGGAAAGATCATATTACATCTCTTGTAAAATCTGCTTCTAAGAGATTAGGTGTGCTAAGCCGACTCCATTCCTTCTTTACCCCTGCACAATTGTTGACTCTATACAGGGGTTTTATCCGCCCCAGCGTGGAGTACAACTCTCACGTGTGGAGAGGCTCCCCACATACAGCTCTTCTCAGTAGGGTGGAGTCAAAGGCTTTTTGTCTCATTAACTCTCCTCCTCTTACTGACTCCCTTCAACCTCTGTCTCTTCGCTGCACTGGTACATTTTTATCTCTTTTCTATCGCTACTTCAATGGTCACTGCTCCTCTGAACTGTCTGAATGCATTCCTCCACTTCTATGACAGGCACTTAGCACCCGTCTAGCAGCAAACTCTCATCCCTTTTCTGTCCAGCTCTCTAATGCAAGAGTTAACCGTTACTCCCAGTCCTTCATTTATGCAACAGGTCAATTCTGGAACTGTCTCCCTCTGTCTGTATTTCCTGCTTCCTATGATCTCCAGTCTTTCAAACGCAGCGTGTCCAGGCACCTCGAAATGATCGAATCTTGAATTTGTCTCTCTCTTGTATTTTGTTTTTCTCTTGGAAGGAACAATAATTGCGGGCTCGCGGCCTTTGGTTCCTTCTTCCTCACATAAACACACACACACACACACACACACACACACACACACACACACACACACACACACACACTACAAGTGATATACAAGTAACAAGAAGCACTGGAACAGCACAACACCCGCATAGGCCAAGTGGTCTAACATGACAGTCCAATATAGGACCATTCCCTGTGACCCTGACCTTCAACCGAATATCCCTGAAGATGAATTACTTCATTCTTTCCTAACTCCTTCCCACCAAGATTGATTCAGTTTAGATCAAAACTGTTCCAGTTGACTTTGCTCATTGTGACTGACCTACGACCTTTCCTTGTGACCTTGGCTTTGGATTGTTTTCAAAATCAAATCTCCTTATCCTTGCTTTATCCTGTCACCTTCCAAAAAGTTAGGCCTAAATTGGAGAAAGGATTAAGCTAACCTTGCCATTCTACCTTAACCATCGACTTACTACTCTAATAACAGCAGGTCAGAACCCCAGGCAATCTTCACCTCATCTGCACTGTTGGTGTGAATATGAAAAAAAAAAAAATCTTTAGTTATTTAGTTCACACAAAGACACACGGATCGAAATTTGGCCTTACTCATTAACATTGACCTTTGACTGATTGTTCTCAAAACTGAATCCCTTCATTCGTGTCTTACCCTCAACCTTTCCCTCCAGTGGCCCAGTCGATTCATGCTTGACAGTTCCAACAAGAATGACTCCATACGATAATAAAGATGGTTAAAAAAAAAAAAAAAAACCTGTTTAGTGCAGCGTCCAATGACCCCTGAATTTCTAAAGTTGACGTAAGTAGCTAGAATGTTTTGAATGAGTAAAGCCAATATTTGATATATGCGATTGTTGATTTTATCTATTATAATAGAGTACTTTTCCTTCTTCTTGGTGATGTCAGTGCAGATATGAATCGTCCTACTTCCAGCCCAGTGGATGGTCACACTGCCTGCAAGTCCTCCCGCCACCTGCCATCTACCACACTGCCGCCAGCCTACCATCAGTGTCACTAACTTACTACCATACTGTCACCAGCCTACTACTTCACTGCCTCCAGCTTAATGCTACTACACCTAATCTAACCTACACACAATCGTCTCTCTCACCTTCACCCTCTTGCCTTTCCTCCCTCTCACTCACTCTGCCTTCCCCACCTTCTCTACTCTTTCCTCCTCCTCACTCTCCCTTCCTCACCCTGTATTGTTTCCTTCTTCCTCTCCGTTCCTTCCCTCCCCTTACCTCTCTCACCCTGCTTGATTTGTCGAATCTAGTGCCTCGCCTGTTTTGAAACAGTTGGGATGGTGCTGGAGGCCTTGGGCCCCGGTGGAGAAGAAGGAAAAATAAGTATGGAGCAAAAAAAGTATTGAAAAGACTGAAGAGATGGACAGGAGAGGAGAGGAGAAAACAGGAATTGTGGAGAACGATGGAGGAAACAATAAAGAAAAGGGGCGAATAAAGAGCGGATTGAAGTGAAGAAGGGAGGACAAAAATTATAAGGAAGGAAAGAATAAGGAGATAAGGAGACATCGTAAGAAGAGAAAAATCAAGAAAACATGCAGTGTGTGTGTGTGGAGAGGGGGAGGGTATGAGAGCTTTGGCTGAGTCAATCTGTTTGCATAAAAACATGACAGTCTGTGGAAGAAGGCGTGGGATAGAAGGAGAGTGAATTTAATACTGAGGGTGTAGATAAGCGCTGGTCTAAATCTGTCAAGGATAAATGAAAATGAAGTAGTACGTGGTTAAATGGGAACATGATTATATATTGCTAGAAATAGATATTGCCCGAATGACCATACCAAAATGAATTATCGGGACAGCTTACTGGGAGCAGCCAACGATAACTAATTAAACCGGACCCAACGGGATCTCCAGACAATTATGAACTGAAACTCAATGAGATTTCCTTTCAGTATTCCAGCTCCACTGGATGTGAAGATACAACTGGTGCGACTGAGGGAAGTGTAGGATGTATAAGAGTGGATATGAGGGAGCACAGAAACAGGTTAGAATGGAGTCATAAATGTGAAAGAGGCAAGAGGAAGTAAAAAAAGACGAAGAGAGGAGGACGGTGAGTGAGGGCAGCCATCAAGGCTCCATTCGAATTATAAAACGGACAGAGGGGATAAGACGACGGCGACCCCCAGTGAAATGGAGGGAAACATAGGTGAACGAACATTGAAGAGGACATGAGGAGAAAACGAAGACAGCAAGATGTACGAGACAAAAAGCAGAGAGAATGAAAGAAAAGCATTCGGGAGCCGAATGCTAATCGCCCGCCAGAATATGTTGTTGGCCAAGTCCAAGATTTTGGCCATATCTTGACACCCTGAAGGTTTCATGTTAACAGCTGAAGCTGTTACTCCATTACTACACCAGACACAACCAGCCCACTGTCTCCTCCAATAAAACGATAATTCCACCAACCTCGTATAAATCAGTTCATTATGTTCTAAACTAATATAATCATCCACATCACAACCACACTACAACACCAGACAGCCACCACTACATCACTAAATAACCACCGCACCACCACCATCACCACCACCACCACCATTACATAACATTACATTGCAATCGATATAAAGCCCTCCTTCTCTCGTGCCTCTTCACTGCACCCAAACCTAACATCATCACCATCAGCTTAACCTATAAGCCTTAACTACTTTATCTTTCCACTGTCATATTGTGGCACTGACGGCTTAATATTATAATATTATTATACTAGGAAGTGCTCACAGAGCGCATACCTCCGGATCCGGATCCAGCCCAAAATTTAATTAATTCTTTCTTGGCTCATGGTCCACTCTTCCACAAATTTTCATTGAATTTATCGAGAACGTTTGGAGACATCGTGTGGACAAAAAGAACAACCTGACAAACATAGGTGAATACATAACCTCCTCCAACTTCATTAGCCGAGGTAATAAAATACTGCAATTACGAAATTTTGAGAAGGGAATGGACGACTAAAAAAGGGGGGGGAGGGAGTGAAAGTACCAAGGTAGTACAAAAGAAATAAAATATAAGTGAAAGTAGTAAGGTAGTACAAAAGAAATAAAATATAAGTGAAAGTAGTAAGGTAGTACAAAAGAAGTAAAATATAAGTGAAAGTAGTAAGGTAGTACAAAAGAAGTAAAATATAAGTGAAAGTAGTAAGGTAGTACAAAAGAAATAAAATATAAGTGAAAGTAGTAAGGTAGTACAAAAGAAATAAAATATAAGTGAAAGTAGTAAGGTAGTACAAAAGAAATAAAATATAAGTGAAAGTAGTAAGGTAGTACAAAAGAAGTAAAATATAAGTGAAAGTAGTAAGGTAGTACAAAAGAAATAAAATATAAGTGAAAGTAGTAAGGTAGTACAAAAGAAGTAAAATATAAGTGAAAGTAGTAAGGTAGTACAAAAGAAGTAAAATATAAGTGAAAGTAGTAAGGTAGTACAAAAGAAGTAAAATATAAGTGAAAGTAGTAAGGTAGTACAAAAGAAGTAAAATGTAAACCTGACAACATGAGTGTTGTTGGTCCTTCTGACGCCATACGTTGGTGAAGGTTACCAACATCATTATCTAATCAGCGGATAAAAAATGAAGACAGTAAATCACGATGGTGTGCGCGTAAACCAGTACCGAAAGGTGAAAAGAGGGAGATCAGGCGGGCGTAAAAATAGGGGCAAAAGGATAATAAGCCTGTCCGAAGGATGATGGTGAGTCGAAGGAATGACAGGCAATGTGAGGCCTGGGAGCAGCATATGATGATAAGTGGTGGGGAAGGAGGCCCAGTGGGGGGTGGATTGGGGGTGGGAAGCAGGGGAGGGGGAAAGGGTGGAAAAGAAGGGGAAGGAGAGGGAATTAAGGGTCAGGGGGGAAAGACTGAGAAGAAACGGACGAAAGAGGGAGTGAACATGGGAGTATAAATAACTCTGTGTGTGTGTGCGTGAGAGAGAGAGAGAGAGAGAGAGAGAGAGAGAGAGAGAGAGAGAGAGAGAGAGAGAGAGAGAGAGAGAGAGAGAGAGAGAGAGAGAGAAGTGGAAAGGAGTGGAAAGTGGGGAGAGAAACGTGCAATACATAAAAGTAATGCTAGAAAGGGAGATATGAAGAGTATTTTCAGGGAGTGGAAATCAAAGTGAAGGCAGAATGAAGTAGGAACCCCATCCCGTGGCCTCTGTCCACTAAACCCAGCACAACCCTGTCACCCTGCTGTCCCGGCCCTCTCAGTGACCCGCAGACCAGAAACACACGGGGAATATTTCCTTTGTGGAGCGCAAGTACAGGGGGACGAAGACCTAGGAAGAGGCACAGGAAGAGATTGAGCTGAACTGGAAAGATAAAAAGGAGGAGGGGGAGACAAGAAGTACATTAGTGGAGGGGTAAAAATAACAGTCCGACCCACCAGACCACCTCCCCTGGTTCCTTGTGCGCGTAATGAAATTAACTGCGGGGAAAACTTCACCGCTTTACCATTTTTCCTTCTAGGGTGAATTATGATAATGCTAAAGACTTGAAAGACTACAAAAACAACGGTGAAGAGGAGATTAAACAAAGAGGATCGATAAAATAGTATACAGTATTTAAAAAAAAAAAAAAAAAGATAATGCGAATGATGCTGGTAAATGAAGTGACATAAGTAATGAGGTACTGTACACCAGAACTGACCATCAAAAACTACACAAATCAGACATTAACACAATCAGCTATACTGGGTCTGTCTTCACCTGACTGGAGTGTTCCCTTTAAACTAAGACAGTTTCCAGACTCTGTTTCATGTTTATAACATGAGACGATCCTACCAAGAGCGACTTACAACACACCACCCACGCAGATCGAGAAAAAAAAAAAATGCAGCTCTTGCTAGTGAAAAGCTCTCCAGAATTCATAAGGATTACCACAATCCACATCCACTGTTTTTAGCCATAGTTCACTGAAGATATAATAACCCAATTCAATAACCAGTCCTGTTTCTATAGCGTGTTCAGATATATCCCTGAACACCCATACTGTTACTTCCGTACTTATGTCCCTGTTGACACTAGCAACAGGAGTGAGGTCGTTTCCCTTACCACTCCTGCGCCGCCAACACTGCCTTATGATTCAGTTGGAAAAAGAAGCAGCAATAAAGAAAAATGGAAGCATAATCCAGAGGATTAATAATTTCTAAGTCTTGGGTCTGGAATGAAGATGATACAAGCGAGAAATCTTTATTATGAAGAAAGAGGCAGAATATGTAAAAAAATAAACAATGAAAAAGGACGAAGGGGAAGAAGCAATAGAAAAGAAGAATAAGAGCAGATGACGGCAAGGCAAAATATGCTCAAAAAAGAACTTTATATGCAGACGTATCATTTTAAATTCTGAAGATAGACTGGTGGTAAGATGCAAATGCAAGGGCGGTGTGAGTCGAGAGTGTGAGTGACTAGCACATGGCAGCAAATGGCGTGAAGAGGAGACCTGAGTGAGTGAAGAGGGAAAGAGAAGAGGTGGGGATTGCAGGAAGCAGGATGACAGGCGGCGAAGAAGACTGCTAGCAGCCATCCAGGAGCTGTCGGAAAAAGCAGAGAGAGGATGGGAGGTGTGAAACCAGAAGAGCGAGGCAAAGTAGTAAAGGCAGAGAACAGGTACTATGATGGAGAGGAGAGAATGGAAGAAAGGATAATGAGCATGAGGTAAGTAAAGTGAAAGAATGAAAAGATGTAAGCAACTGTGAAGGAAACAAACTGTGTGTGTGTGTGTGTGTGTGTGTGTGTGTGTGTGTGTGTGTGTGTGTGTGTGTGTGTGTGTGTGTGTGTGTGTGTGTGTGTGTGAGAGAGAGGGGGGGGGGGATTGAAGGAAGGCGACGGTGTCTGGAGTGGTGGTGAGGTAAAAGAGACCCAGGGGTGATAGGACGTGTAAGGTAATTATTGGCAAGGTAAGCTGGAGGGGAAAACGACAGGTGAGGGGGCAAAGGGCAAGAGACGATCATGTAAGACAGCTGCCACCAACCGTAGTGACAAGGAGCACTAATGGTTGTGGGAGAAAAATGAACAAGAGAGGAGTGTATGAAGAGAGGATGAGGATTTTCAAGCGTCTAAGTAAGGGGAGAGAGATAGTATGGGAATGGGTAATGTTGCTAAGCCGTGGGAAATTTCCCTTTCCTAGGAAAACCTGACCTATAAGAGGGAAAAGAGAAAGAAAATTAGTAACTAGGTAAAATCTCGGAAAAAATGTATATGAAGTATTGCTTTGAGAAAAGTACTGGTAATGCATATTCAAGAAGTGGAAACTTACATGACACTATTATTATACATGTGTTTAAAAAAAGAAAGTAAAAAAGACTTAAACTTTAAACCACGAGGAAAAGTAAAGTCCAGCAAGAGTGCTCGCCCCGACTTGAGTCTAAGCTTTCAAAAAACCAATCACACGGGAACACTTATGTAGACCGAGCATCACTGGCAGCACAGTGATACTGCCAGTGGAGTGCTGTGGACTGCCGAGGTTGTACCGCAACCAGACCCATTCGTCACCTCCCACATTCACTGTCGCTGCACAAAACTCTGCTCATTTACTTAGTTGGGACATAACGATATTCGTCATTATGAGTTTTTACAAATTCATTCTATATTTTATATTATTTGGTATGATTCCTAAGTTATTTGTTTCAGAAATAAATGAAATAAAGTGAGATGGGGTAATGCTTATGGAATGCCATTTGACGACTTTGTTTACGAGAATATGAAAGAAATGCAAAATGTATGACGCGGAAGAGTGGTGGTGGAAAGGGTCATTAGGTGTGGAAGTTGGTAGGGAGGGAAAATGGGAGAGTGAGGGCAGGGCAGGCAGTGTGGAGAAGGGGAAACAGGAAATTATGGGGTAGGTTAGAAATGTTTGAAAAAAATGAGAAGAAACAAGATATATTCAATGACAGTTAACCTGAAACGATGTTTTAAAAGATGGGGGTAATGACAGTTAACCTGAAAAGATGTTTTAAAAGATGGGGGTATGATCTATAGAGATCAATGGAAATTAAAAGCGACGGCCTTGAAGTTGCAGACTTCATAAAGGTGGAAGAAATAAGGACGGAGGAGATATAGTAGGGACAACAGAAAAAGATGGGGAAAGTTAATGAGGTGAAGAAGTGAGGAGAGACGAGTGGGAAAGTGGGTACCTGGGAGATGATGAGGAGGGGAAATGATGTAGATTTGGCGTTGGGGAAATACGGTACTGCTCAGTAATTGCTCCTGTCACCCAGAACTCTTACATAACACAAACTCCACTTAAACACACCTTAACCTCTGTCCTGGGAGAACACTCAGAATCAATATTATTAACAAATAAAAAAAAGCATCAAAGTTGGAAATCATACGCTTTTGTAGGGTGTTAATTACCAACAAGCTCGTTAATGGCCAGAAGACATTGCACTGCCATGTTACATTAATAATATGATACTCACACATGCCAAGAGTGAAGGCCTCTCTGGTATCTACTCAGTTCTTACCTGCAAAGGAGAAAAACACATCGTTTAGCTGATACACGTTTATCAATACTGATGCTACATCATCCTTAATGCAAAGAAAGAAACAAAAAGTGGATGAAAAGTAGTTAATACGTTAGCAATATGCAAAAAACTTCACGGTCAGATGGAACAGTTTAACGACTATGAAAACTACTGATTGGATGAATTGTGGAATGATGACTCACTGAACACACAGCATACATCATAGTAAGAGGGAGACGAGCGATGGGAACACTAAAAGAGGAAGGACATGAACCACATGACAGGCTGATGGACGCTTACAGGGCCACGTACTTTAAACTTAGTGAAATATTAAATGAAAGAATACGAGAAATGCTGGCACAAGGCGGAAGCAGGATCTGGGGAGAAATTTTGGAGTTGTGTGTGTGTCAAAATAAATGCCACATGAACCAACTGGGGCGACCAGAGATGACACTTGAGGTGCAGCACAGGGCTAACACTTGAGATGGAGCACAGGGATAACACTTGAGGTGCAGCACAGGGATAACACTTGAGGTGTAGCACAGGGATAACACTTGAGGTGCAGCATAGGGATAACATTTGAGGTGCAGCACAGGGATAACACTTGAGGTGGAGCACGGGGATAACACTTGAGGTGGAGCACGGGGATAACACTTGAGGTGGAGCACAGGAATAATACTTGAGGTGGTGCACAGGGATAACACTTGAGGTGGAGCACAGGGATAACACTTGAGGTGGAGTACAGGGATAAAACATGAGGTGGAGCACAGGGATAACACTTGAGGTGCAGCACAGGGATAACACTTGAGGTGTAGCACAGGGATAACACTTGAGGTGCAGCATAGGGATAACATTTGAGGTGCAGCACAGGGATAACACTTGAGGTGGAGCACGGGGATAACACTTGAGGTGGAGCACGGGGATAACACTTGAGGTGGAGCACAGGAATAATACTTGAGGTGGTGCACAGGGATAACGCTTGAGGTGGAGCACAGGGATAACACTTGAGGTGGAGTACAGGGATAAAACATGAGGTGGAGTACAGGGATAACACTTGAGGTGGAGCATAGGGATAACACTTGAGATGGAGCACAGGGATAACACTTGAGGTGGAGCACAGGGATAACACTTGAGGTGGAGCATAGGGATAACACTTGAGGTGCAGCACAGGGATAACACTTGAGGTGCAGCACAGGGATAACACTTGAGGTGCAGCACAGGGATAACACTTGAGGTGCAGCACAGGGATAACACTTGAGGTGGTGCACAGGGATAACACTTGAGGTGCAGCACAGGGATAACAATGACACAGACAAAGGCTTATGGTCAACAGGAAGAGAAGCATTTACTAATAAGAAACAGCAACATAAACGTTTACTGATACGAAAACAACTGAAAACCTTGCACGCTTGCAAACATGGGAGGAAGAGTGGGAGGGAAGAAGACAGGAGAGCGGAGAGGGTTAAAGATCTCTTCACTACGACTTGTACTAACATCATCAACAACAATTTAAACTCTAATGACATGATCCCCCAAGAAAGTCATTTGTTTACCTCTAAAGTCCATTCATCTGCAGTCCATTTACGAGATATCGAGGAGGATTAAGTAGGAGGGAGATGGAGACGAAGACGTGAAGCTAAGAATAAAACTGTTTGAAAGGAGGCAGGTTTGACATGACCAAGAAAAACCTCTTGACTTTCGAGTTCCTATTCAGGTGACTCTAAGAAGAGATGGTTTTGGAAAGAGAGGAAGGACAAGATGGAGATGGAGTGGGGATGGGAGGAAAGACATAACTAAGAAAAATGCCAAGTCAAAGAGGAAAAAGCAACTGATGATGAGAAGAGAAGATACTGTGTGTACGCAACCTGTATGAGAATGTGTTTACTTATATCAGTGTGTCTGCATATGTGTAAAAATTTAACCTGTTTGAGTGTACATGTGTTACAGTGCATTTTATCTCTGCCATACGCCTTATCTTCCTCAACACCCTCGGTTTTCTGATACATGAACTGAGGCAGAGGAACCCAGCACTAAAAGTAATCTCTCGCTGAGAAAATACAAATGACTGAAATGTTTTATAAGACAGATACGCTCAGCTTATGTGACTGGAACATAAAAGGATGAAGAATTATCACGGAAAAATATGCAGAGAACTACTGAATGCGGCAACAACACTTAAAGTTTTACGTCTGGCTTGAATACATAATTTTGTGGCTGATTAATCCTTTACACTGAATGCATGTACAATAAAAATGGAAGAGATGGGGGGGGGGAATAATTTTTTTTTTTTTAAGCGGTAAGGCAGACGTAATATAGGAGGAACATGGAAGAAAGAGGAAGAAAGCACTGTACGAAAAAGAGGAGGGGATCACAAAAGAGTGAACACTAAGGAGTGCGTGCTGTAGAAGGCAGGACAATGACACCAGAGGTGAATGGAGACTGTCATCGGGGAGAAATCGGAAAGAGAGAAAATGGAGAGAAAAGGCGAGACGTGGGAAGGAAGAGAGAAGGATGCCTGAGCGAAAGCCAGAGAAAAGGGGAGAAAGGAGAGAAGATATGAAGGAGGAAATGTCAAAAGCTGTCCAGAAATTTAACTTCAAATTTACTTATGAAACATTTGATTAGTTTTGCTAATTCCCTTGGCAGAGACGGGCTTCCTGAAGGCTTTACCTGACCCCTTCAGTTGGACAGCTCAAATTTCAGCTGAATACGAGTTGTCAGAACACTGAAAGATTAATGTACAAATTACGCTCCGGGAGTGAAGGGGTAAAGAGAAAATATTAATCGCTTTAAAAACAGATTCCTCACGTAAGTTGAATAGAACAGATTCCTCACTTAAGCTGAGTAAAATAATTTGTCGTCAGCAAGAACACGATAAACAAAGTAGAAAGAGGGCCATGTTAGAAGCAGCTGTACATCAATGTGGAGAAATGAAAACGTCCAAGAGTGGTTTATGGCAGGAGCAATATGACAGAGGAGAGAGAGAGAGAGAGAGAGAGAGAGAGAGAGAGAGAGAGAGAGAGAGAGAGAGAGAGAGAGAGAGAGAATAAGTACAGGTAATGGTGGGGGAAGGTAAATCTCCCTCTATACAACACCCACTGGGCTGACCATCCCAGGCCACTGTACTGCTTGGCGAAGGTACGAGGTGGGGGTGTGGGTTGGTTGGAGGAATGGAAAAACGGTGAGGGAGAAGGGAAACAATGTCGGAAGGGAAGAGGAGAGAAATAAAAAATGATGAAAAACAAGGGAAGGCAAGAGGGTGAGGAAAGGAACAAGGGTGAATTAGGGGAAAAGAAAGTAAGGTAGGTGGAAGGGAAGGAAAGGAACGAGAGTGAGGAAAGGGGGAAAGGAATGAGGATTGAAGGAGTCAAATGGCTGAGAGGGAGTTTGGGACGACTGGCAAGGAAGGTGAGAGCGAAAGGAATAACTGTAGAGCTGTGCATCAGGATATGTATCAGTGTGTAAGAGAATCTGCTGGACCAGACCTTCTTGTAAGTGGGAGAGTGACAGGTATAATGAACTCGTCCTTATGTTGGCCAAGTACGAATCGGGACGGTGTGTCTGTAATGTGAACAATGTATGTGATAGTGGAATTTTTGCAATGGCTGTGTT
This sequence comes from Coenobita brevimanus, assembly GCF_032717465.1. Classification (NCBI taxonomy): domain Eukaryota; kingdom Metazoa; phylum Arthropoda; class Malacostraca; order Decapoda; family Coenobitidae; genus Coenobita; species Coenobita brevimanus. The sequence continues at coordinate 28,889,984 of NC_137026.1, forward strand.
TGTACGCATCAGTAGTATATATCGGTTATATCTTCGGTACTCTGACATATGAAAGGACATACTACCAGCACCTACTTTAATGTCCGCCACGACTCAGTCTCAGGACACTGCAGAACAGGAGGCGCACGCGAAAACCACTGACCAACGTCACTTAACACGAGAAATATTTGGCGGCAACCTTTTGGAAGTTATGTGCCAGTCTGTTGATAATACTAATTATTTGGCGACTACGAGAGCAAATTATGATTTAATAAAAATATTTTGGTGAAGGATCCATTAGTATTTTGTTTTCAGCTAATATGCCATGGCCGATTTCAATTCAGTAAAAGCACACTGGGACTGGAATTACAAATAAATATAGACAAAATGAGTAAGTTTTGTTCAACAAAACAGAACTACACAGTCCTCTATTTCCCAATCATACACTCCAGACCAAACTAAACTGACACTATTCTAATAAAAAAGTTTTTTGTACAGTCATCTCATTTCTCAAATAATTGTGAGTCAGAGTTGTGACGGGTGCATTGTGCCATGCTGACAGCACCCCATCCACCATCCACTCACTACTGTCACCCCTCTGGCAGTAACATGCTGACAGCACCCTTTCCACCCACCCACTCACTACTGTCACCCCTCTGGCAGTAACATGCTGACAGCACCCCATCCACCCACCCACTCACTACTGTCACCCCTCTGGCAGTAACATGCTGACAGCACCCCATCCACCCACCCACTCACTACTGTCACCCCTCTGGCAGTAACATGCTGACAGCACCCCTTCCACCCACCCACTCACTACTGTCACCCCTCTGGCAGTAACATGCTGACAGCACCCCTTCCACCCACCCACTCACTACTGTCACCCCTCTGGCAGTAACATGCTGACAGCACCCCTTCCACCCACCCACTCACTACTGTCACCACTCTGGCAGTAACATGCTGACAGCACCCCTTCCACCCACCCACTCACTACTGTCACCACTCTGGCAGTAACATGCTGACAGCACCCCTTCCACCCACCCACTCACTACTGTCACCACTCTGGCAGTAACATGCTGACAGCACCCCATCCACCCACCCACTCACTACTGTCACCCCTCTGGCAGTAACATGCTGACAGCACCCCTTCCACCCACCCACTCACTACTGTCACCACTCTGGCAGTAACATGCTGACAGCACCCCTTCCACCCACCCACTCACTACTGTCACCACTCAGGTAGTAACATGCTGACAGCACCCCTTCCACCCACCCACTCACTACTGTCACCACTCTGGCAGTAACATGCTGACAGCACCCCATCCACCCACCCACTCACTACTGTCACCACTCTGGCAGTAACATGCTGACAGCACCCCTTCCACCCACCCACTCACTACTGTCACCACTCTGGCAGTAACATGCTGACAGCACCCCATCCACCCACCCACTCACTACTGTCACCACTCTGGCAGTAACATGCTGACAGCACCCCTTCCACCCACCCACTCACTACTGTCACCACTCTGGTAGTATGAAGTAGGGAGAGAGTAACAAAGACAACATGAGGTGGTCACAGGAGTATACTTATGCTGGGCCACCACCACAACCACCATCACCACTACCAGCCTCGAGGTTACGACTATAATCATAATTTTGAGTGGCAACCCGGCAGCAATATCACGATTTTTAGGGTAAGTTGTATCCAAGGCGGAGAGGAACGGGGGTCTGGCAGCCTCAGAAGAGAGAGGATAAGGTGGTCGTGAGGCAGAATGGTAGGCGAATATATAGCAATGAGTGCAAAGGTATGAAAACCAATTGAAAGGTATGAAATGTATGGACAGGAAAGCAAAGCCAGCATAAAAAAGAGAGGCATAACCTGGAAAGAAGAGTAACTGAAGGATTCATTGATTCATTCATTGCCAGACGCCATGTATCCCAAACGGGGTGGCCAACGGCTTAGAGTTAATTGTTTTACAGGGAGGGGCACTAATCCTCCACCAACCCCACTTGACACAGAAGTAAGTGATATTTGCAAAACAAAGTTGTGAGATACTGAACATACTGTACATGTGGCTAAATTCTATCGCATACATATAAAAATAGTCATACATAGAAATATACATAAATACGCACATACTTAATCTGGACACAACAATCTGAGATATACAACAATAGACGGAAAGAACACTATCATTTAGGAGTGAAGATGGAGGTGATGTTCATTTTTGAACAGATATTACCCCAATTTCTAACCAAGAGAGAGAGAAAATCCTTTTACCATAAAATCCTTTGGCATTTAATTAAAAAAGAAAAAGGATGCTGCTTTTTTTTTTTTTTTTTACATGTCCATAAAAAACGGCGGTAAACCGATTCACACAACCACTTATAGAGGCGAGGATGTGGGTGAAACATAAAAGTGAGACGAGCTGTGTGGCAGAGAGGGAAGACAAGACTGGTGGTGTGGGAGGGAGGGCAGACAAGAGTGGTGGTGTTGGAGGGAGGGCAGACAAGAGTGGTGGTGTTGGAGGGAGGGCAGACAAGAGTGGTGGTGTGGGAGGGAGGGCAGACAAGAGTGGTGGTGTGGGAGGGAGGGCAGACAAGAGTGGTGGTGTTGGAGGGAGGGCAGACAAGAGTGGTGGTGTGGGAGGGAGGGCAGACAAGAGTGGTGGTGTGGGAGGGAGGGCAGACATGGGTGGTGGTGTGAGAGGGAGGGCAGACAAGAGTGGTGGTGTGGGAGGGAGGGCAGACAAGAGTGGTGGTGTGGGAGGGAGGGCAGACAAGAGTGGTGGTGTGGGAGGGAGGGCAGACAAGAGTGGTGGTGTGGGAGGGAGGGCAGACAAGAGTGGTGGTGTGGGAGGGAGGGCAGACAAGAGTGGCGGTGTGGGAGGGAGGGCAGACAAGAGTGGTGGTGTGGGAGGGAGGACAGACAAGAGTGGTGGTGTGGGAGGGAGGGCAGACAAGAGTGGTGGTGTGGGAGGGAGGGCATATTAGTGTGACTGCTACCGAGGGACCTGGGTCACACAGGGGAAGGATTAAACAATAGAACTGGGACACTGCCGGAGCCTGGCTTTATTGTTAGTGCCACAGGGATAAACCTAAACACACAACACAACACAGCCACACACAGCCCTACAACAGTTAAAGCCTCACCGTTCCATGGGTAATATTTTATGTTCGACAACATAAGCTGTCTGAAAACTGATAATGCAAATATTCAGAACGGCCCTGAAATTTTTTCGATAAATTTACAACAGGATAACCAAGTAGCATTTCCAAAAAAATAAATAAATAAATAAAATAAAATGATCAATATTCTTGGCGCTTAACTTTATATCTATCTATCTATCTATCTATACGGTACTTATACATTTATATATACAGGTATATAACTAAGACTGAAAAATGCTCTTAGCTCCCTGGTCTGCCTCCTGGGCATTCTCTCCACCACCACTATCTCTCTCTCTCTCTCTCTCTCTCTCTCATTCACACACACACACACACACACACACACACACACACATTCATCCCCATAGCTGAACGGATATTTCAAACTGTTCCATCAGTCCACGCAAATTACTTCAGGATGGAATATGTCGTCAGTTATTTTATAAAATAGGGGTTTATATGACCAGTCAAAAGCTATTATTTTAAATTTAATAGTGACCGTAACGAACACCATTACTGAATGTGAAAGAGATAGGAGAGATTGCAAACCACGCGTATAAATTTTGGGGTTAGTTAATTCTGCTCAGTGTGTGTGTGTGTGTGTGTGTGTGTGTGTGTGTGTGTGTGTGTGTGTGTGTGTGTGTGTGTGTGTGTGTGTGTGTGTGTGTGTGTGTGTGTGTGTGTGTGTGTGTGTGTGTGTGTGTGTGTGTGTGTGTGTGTGTGTGTGTGTGTGTGTGTGTGTGTGTGTGTGTGTGTGTGTGTGTGTGTGTGTGTGTGTGTGTGTGTGTGTGTGTGTGTGTGTGATTTCTAAAGCAAAGGGAAGAGCTCAAATCTACAGGAGTTCGTAAAAACGAGACACAAACATAGTTGATCAACGTTACAATAAACTGCTGTGTGAATGGAAGAGGAATCAGCTGAAGTACTGCACAATAAACACTGATCACAGGGTATCTCACACGATTTCACCAACGTTTTATGAAAAGATGAAATTGTTTGACCAGGAAAAATATATTGGTAGGAGAAGGGATCTTTATTTTGTTTTTGTTGATTTGGAAAAGGCTTTTGACAGTCCCTAGAGAGGTGCTGAAGTGGGCAATGAGAAAGCTTGGCTTGGAGGAGTGGCTGGTTAGGGTGGTTATGGCCATGTATGTGGGTGCTCACACCCAGGTGAGAATGAATGGAGATTTGAGCGATGAGTTTTCCGTGAATGTTGGTGTGGATCAGGGGTCAGTCTTGAGTCCCATGTTGTTTATCATGGTACTTGAAGCCCTTTCACGTGACTTTAGAAACGGACTCCCGTGGGATTTGTTGTATGCTGATGATTTGCTGTTGATTGCAGAGAATGAAAGGGAGGCGGAGGAGAGGTTTAGGAAGTGGAGAGATGGTATGGGGCAAAAGGGTTTAAGGATAAATGCAGATAAAACAAAAGTGATGATATCTAGGGTTGGTGGCGGTACTGTCAAAGACGAGGGAGAGTGGCCATGTGCAGTTTGCTACAAGGGCGTGGGAAGTAATTCCATCTTGTGCGGTGTGTGTGATAAATGGGTGCATAAGAGATGTAGTGGTATCAGAGGTAGACTGCGAGATAATGTTGATTTTATGTGTACGGCGTGCCGGGGTGAGCAGGTGGAGATTGTCAGACGTGAAAGGATTGAACTTGCTGGTGAATCTCTTGAGTGTGTGGAAGAGTTTTGTTATTTGGGAGACATGTTGTGTGCTGGAGGTGGGGCTAGGGTGAGAAGTGGTTGGAAGAAGTTTAGGGAGCTCTTGCCTCTCCTGACATTGAGAGGGCTGTCCCTACGTGCTAACGGGTCTTTGCATGCAGCATGTGTTAGGAGTGTAATGCTGTATGGCAGTGAGACCTGGGCAGTGAAGGAGGAAGATATTCGCCGGCTCAGACGTACAGAAATGACAATGATTAGGTGGATGTGCGGTGCGTCCCTGCGTCCAAGGCCTGGAGGGGCTGGGTTTACAATGGAAGAGTTGAGAGGTAGGATGGGACTGGAGTGTATTGGTGTTGTGATGAGGAGAGGTAGATTGAGGTGGTTTGGACATGTGGAGAGGATGGGGGATGATAGTTGGGTGAGGAGGGTGAGAAGTGTTAATATTGGGGGTGGGGTTATGAGGGGTAGTCCGAGAAAGACATGGGACGAGGTCATTAAGTGTGACCTTAGGGTTAAGGGACTGAACAGGGAGGCTGCAATGGATCGTGCAGCGTGGAGAACCGCCATTAGGTGACCAAGGCCGACACATGCAAGCATGTTGGAGCCTTTAAAAACGAAACGAAACGAAAACGAAACGAGTGTAGTTAATGAGGTGACTGAGGGCGGTGGGTGATGCTGGGGTACAACATGGCGTGGGTGGCTTGACCAGTGTAGTTAGTGAGGTGACTGAGGGCGGTGGGTGATGCTGGGGTACAACATGGCGTGGGTGGCTTGACCAGTGTAGTTAGTGAGGTGACTGAGGGCGGTGGGTGATGCTGGGGTACAACATGGCGTGGGTGGCTTGACCAGTGTAGTTAGCGAGGTGACTGAGGGTGGTGGGTGATGCTGGGGTACAACATGGCGTGGGTGGCTTGACCAGTGTAGTTAGTGAGGTGACTGAGGGCGGTGGGTGATGCTGGGGTACAACATGGCGTGGGTGGCTTGACCAGTGTAGTTAGTGAGGTGACTGAGGGCGGTGGGTGATGCTGGGGTACAACATAATGAAATGTTAAAGATTTCCGTTGGCCGTGATAACATCAACTTGTGATGGGTGTGTGATGCAATGACAGTGACTGACAGCAGGGTTTGCATAAAGGAAAATGAAAGCATATAAAATGGGGGATGGTGTGGAATAGGAAGGTAAGGAGGAGGGAAAACAGGAGGCAGGAGAGGATGATAAATGACAAGAGGGTGGGGGTAATTAGGATCTGGAGAAAACTGATGGTAATCAAGGGTCTGTAAAATAAGTTTGGCCATGGAGTCTCAATAGAAGGATAATATGGAATATTGGAGGTAAGATAGGCTAACAGAGAAGGAAACAAGAGGATCAGTGAGAGCAAATGAAAGAATAGGTATAAATCTGGATAAGAAGGAAGAACCTAGTAAGGATGAAGAAAAATTTAAGAATGAATCACGTGAAAAATGTTCCAAATCAACACATTTTTAATGAACGTTTACACCACATTGCAAGAAGCAGAGAAGATGGGGTAAGCTTTATTTTACTGAATTTGCCAATGTAGATGGTACTGTGCAAGCGAGAGGAGACAAGGTCGGTGGTGTGAAAGGGAGGGCAGACAACAATGGTGGTGTGTGAGGGAGGGCAGCGAGTGGTGGTGTGGTAGGGAGAGTAGACAAGAGTGGTGGTGTGGGAGGGAAAGTTGGTAAGGGTAGTGGTGTGGGAGGGAGGGCAGGGAAGGATGGTGGTGTGGGTGGAAGTGCAGGGAAGGGTGGTGCTGTGTGGCAGGGGGGGCAGGGAAGGGTGGTGCTGTGTGGCAGGGGGGGCAGGGAAGGGTGGTTGTGCATGGGAGAGAGGGCAGGGAAGGGTAGCACTGTGTGGAAGAGAGGGCAGGGAAGGGTGGTGGTGTGTGGTAAGGAGGGCAGGGAAGGGTGGTGGTGTGTGAGAAGGAGGGCAGGGAAGAGTGATGGTGTGGAAGGGGTGGAAGGAAGGGGATGGAGATAATTGTAAGTTTCAGTGGCAACCCAGCAGCATGTGATGTGGTGTGTGGAAGGAAGAGAAGACGGAGGGGGGTGCAAGGAACAGCGTGGTGGACTGAAGAGGTGAGACAGGCTGTGGCACAAAAGAAGAAAGCATACAATGAATGGATGAGAAATAGGGGCGTGGAAGAAGTTGAGAGGCGGAAGAGAGAGTTATATGTAAAAAGAAAGAGGTGAAAAGATTAGTAAGAGAGAGTAAGAAGAGAGTGGATGAGGAATTTGGAAGGAATTTGAGTGTAAAGTGGAGGGACTGTAAGAAAATTTTCTGGAAAGAGGTGAAAAGAGTAAGACAGGGTGGAAGTGAAGTTAGCAGGGGAGTGAAAGATAAAAATGGTAGATTACTAGTGGAGAAGGGAGAAAAAGTGAGCAGATGGAGAGAACACTTTAAGGAATTGTTGAACATAGAGGATGGAAGTAATGCGAGTATAAGTGGCTGGGGAATGGCTGGGAGAAGGAGGGAGGTAAGAAGACAGGAAGAAATCAGTAGGATACAAGTTGTGGAAGCAATGAAGAAAGTTAAATCAGGGAAAGACCCAGGAATTGATGGAGTGTGTGGTGAAATGCTGAAGCATGGGAGAGAGATAGTACTAGAATGGATGTGGAAGATGTGCAGATTGGCCTGGGAGGAAGGTAGAGTCCCGGAGGATTGAAAGTCAGGTATAATTATTCCCTTGTACAAAGGAAAACGGGAAAAAGAAGTGTGTGGTAATCATAGGGGCATTTGTCTTAGTATAATAAGAAAAGTGTATGGTAGGATACTTATTGACAGAGTTAGAGAAAGAACAGAGAAATTAGTTGGAGAAAAACAGGGAGGCTTTAGGAAGGGAAGAGGTTGTGTAGATCAGATATTTATTCTTAGATCTTTAGTGGAAAAGTTTCTAGAGAAAGGAAAGAAGTTGTGTGCGGCTTTCATGGATTTGGAGAAAGCATATGACAGGGTGGATAGACAAGGATTGTGGAAAGTATTAGTTAAGAATATATGGAGTAGATGGGAAGTTGTTGAATGCTGTGAAGAGTATGTATGATGGTGCGAAGGCTGCAGTGCGTGTGGATAGTGAACTAAGTGAATTTTTCTCTTTGAAAGTTGGGTTGAAACAGGGATGTGTCATGTCTCCATGGTTGTTCAATCTGTACATGGATGGGGTAATAAAAGAGGTACAAGGTAGGGTAGTGGATGTTGGAGTGGCCCTGGTGAGAGAGGATAGTGTTTGGAAACTCCCTGTACTGATGTTTGCAGATGATACTGTGTTGTTGAGAGAAGACGAAGGGGAGCTGCAAGGCTTGGTGGATGAGTTTGGGAGAGTGTGTAAGAAACGGACTCTAAAGGTGAATGTAGAGAAGAGTAGAGTGATGGTCTCTGAAAGAGGTGAAGTCAGTGAATGTACAGCGAGGTTGGATGGTGAGGAATTGGAAAATGTGAGTACGTTTAAGTACTTGGTTAGTGTGATGAGTAAGGATGGAGGTTTGGAGGGTGAAGTGCTTGAATGGGTACAGCAGGGAAGAAAGGTTGCTGGTTCTTTTAAAGTAGTGATGAGAAACAGGGAAGTGAGCATGGAAGTGAAAAAGTTACTACATGACAGTATTGTGATACCAACTCTAACGTATGGAAGTGAAGCTTGGACGTTGTTGGAAGGACACAAGTCAAGAGTGAGAGCAGTGGAAATGAGGTATTTAAGAGGAGCCTGTGGAGTCACATGGAGAGACAGGCTGACGAATGAGGATATAAAGGAGCGTTGTGCTGTGGATGTGATAGGAAGCGTTATAAGGAACACACTGAGGTGGTTTGGCCATGTGGAGAGGATGGAGGGTGAAAGACTGACGAACAGAGTGTATGTGAGTGAGGTGGAGAGGGGAAGAGGGAGGGGGAGGCCGAGGATGAGATGGAGGGATGGGGTGGAGAGGTATGTGAGAGGGAGGTGTGAATTGGGAGCAGGGCAGTGAAATGGCGGGGGACAGGGCGACTTGGAGGCGATTTGTTTGTGGCCACCCCAAACGGGATTGAGGCGTCTGGAAATGGATAGATAGACAGACAGATTAAACAGATTGAAACTACAGTACTATGGCTGGGAGGAGGAGGGAAGATGGGGAGCGTGATGGTGAGAGGGTACGATGAAGGAGTAGTAAGCAAAAAGAAAGACTGACAATCTGAGGGAGAATAACTGGTCATATCATAATATTCTTAACACAAAGGGAAGGTAGAGCAAGACTAGGAAGGAAGTGGTGTGACGTGGTGTATAGTTGGAGACGAATGAGAGAACGTGGTTGTTGGTCAAAATATTATTATAATTCTTAAATTTTCGTCCCGAGGTCATTCATTCCAAAGCAATAATCTTCAATAAACATATGAAATATTCCCTCATTTTCTAACTAGACATGCAGTGTACATACAAGTGGTACAGTAGGACATGTTTACAGTATTTCTGTAATATTCATATTACCCTTGATAACATATTACACAAATTTGTACCCTCAGCCGCTGCAACCCCAACGGGGCATGCTTCATCCCACATATGTACCATGCCCTTCGCACTCCTGTAGCCTTCCTTCCTATTATAATGCTCTCAGGAGTGACAGCTGCCTACTCGATCACAACATAAGATGCAGCCTTGACAATATGATTTTAGTTGACTTCTGGTGTGGCATAATAAGGCTTTACCATATAATATGCTTCAAGTCCCTGAAACGACCGCCACATTTGATGCTTTGCCAAATACTGGAGATAAATCTGAAGTGATTATCAGTAAAGAATTGGACGTATTTTCAATGCACTGTGCTGCAGCTACTGTGTACAAAGAGACATTGTCAAAAACTCATAAGGTACAACCCATACGTCTGGAGCCACACACCGAGTTAGTTACCTCTGTTTTTAATCTGGTGTCATTATAAGCAGTAAAGCAAGTGTCTAACATTACCTTTAAGAGTGACGCGGCGCACCATAAGGTAAAAGGTTACAATTAATTTCGTCAGTACTGCCTATATACCTGAATTACACAGCATCTCCATCCCAACGCAACACACATATTACATCATGTTTCAGTTAGGTAAAACACACATATTGCACCAAGCTTGGTTTGCAAAGTAAAACTAGCACCAAATATAATATATAAACGCTTGCAGTCACCAGGCGAAGGTCTGGGATACAGTATACCGATGGAACCCTCCACTTTAAGTTTTAATGTTTACTATAATCACCACACATTGCCACACTGCCGCAATATCCAGTCATTTTTCTTTTCCTTTTTTCTTGGGGGTAGTCAAGCGTGACTGTGTGTGGGATGGGGGGAAGGGAGGGGCTGCTGGTGGTTGTGGTTGTTGCTGATGGTGGTGGTGGTAAATTTTACGCGATGGGAATAGTGATGGAAAAAAATGGTGGTGGTGGATACTGTATGGTGGTAATAGTGATGGAAAAGATGGCGGCGATGGCAGCCGTTTTAGATACTGTGTGATGTAACAGTACTGGAAGAGTGGTGGTGGTGGATGTTATGTGGTGGTAGTAGTGATGGAAAGAGTGCTGGTGGTGGTGGTGGATGTTATGTGGTGGTAGCAGTGATGGAAGGAGTGCTGGTGGTGGTGGTGGATGTTATGTGGTGGTAGCAGTGATGGAAAGAGCGGTGGTGATGGCAGTGGTGACAATAGGCGTGGTTGTGGTGGTAAAGGTGGTAGTCGAGTTGGTGGTCATGGTTGGAGTTGGTGGTGATGCTCCGAGTGGTGGTTTTAGTGGTGGAGTTGGTTGTGTGGAAGTAGTGAAGATGGTGACAATGGTGGCAGCAAAGGTGAAGGTGCTTGTGTGGTGATGGGGCTCATGGTGAGTAGTGGAGGTAGAGGTGGAAGAGTCTGTGTGGTGGTGTCTGAGGCTTAGAAGAATGGTGGTTGTAAAAGTAAATGTGATGTAAACGAAGGATATTGATGGTGACAGCGGAGAGGATGATGATATTGAAAGTAAAGGAAATATAAGAGCTTTGGTGATGCTGGTGAGTGGTAGTGGTAATAGGAATGGGAAGTGGTGGTAAGTAGCAATGGTGACAAGAAGGTAGTCGTGGTGAATGACAGTGGTAAGAGAAGAGGATAGTGATGGTGAGTGGTAGTGGTAACAGGAGAGGGTAGTGGTGGTGAGTGGTAGTGGTAACAGGAGAGGGTAGTGGTGGTGAGTGGTAGTGGTAACAGAAGAGGGTAGTGGTGGTGAGTGGTAGTGGTAACAGAAGAGGGTAGTGGTGGTGAGTGGTAGTGGTAACAGAAGAGGGTAGTGGTGGTGAGTGGTAGTGGTAACAGAAGAGGGTTGTGGTGGTGAGTGGTAGTGGTAACAGAAGAGGGTAGTGGTAACAGAAGAGGGTTGTGGTGGTGAGTGGTAGTGGTAACAGAAGAGGGTAGTGGTGGTGAGTGGTAGTGGTAACAGGAGAGGGTAGTGGTAACAGAAGACAGCAGTGGTGGTGAGTGGTAGTGGTAACAGAAGAGGGCAGTGGTAACAGAAGAGGGTAGTGGTGGTGAGTGGTAGTGGTAACAGAAGAGGGCAGTGGTGGTGAGTGGTAGTGGTAACAGAAGAGAGTAATGATGGTGGGTGGTACTGGTAACAGAAGAGAGTAATGATGGTGAGTGGTAGTGGTAACAGAAGAGGGTAGCGATGGTGGGTGGTAGTGGTAACAGAAGAGGGTAGCGATGGTGGGTGGTAGTGGTAACAGAAGAGGGTAGTGATGGTGGGTGGTAGTGGTAACAGAAGAGAGTAATGATGGTGGGTGGTACTGGTAACAGAAGAGGGTAGCGATGGTGGGTGGTACTGGTAACAGAAGAGGGTAGTGATGGTGGGTGGTACTGGTAACAGAAGAGGGTAGTGATGGTGGGTGGTATAGTGGTAACACAGGTGGGTAGTGGTCGTGCTGGTACAGTAATTGGTGAGCCACTAGCCAATAATTCAGCTCCCTCTTGCAATCAGTATAACAACAGAAACTAAAAACAGGAAAAAATTGTCTAAACATTGTGCAATCCAGCTACATCAAAGAATAATGTGGCTGGTGTTCTGATAACAAGTGTGAGACAGACATAAAAGGAGGCGAGGCCAGTTAACGGCAGCCACGGCCAGACGTAACTACACACGTTTAATGGAATGCGAGTTTTACATAAGAGTGAGCCACGACGGAGCGAGGCTGAGGCTGAGGCCCAGTATGGTGCCAACTGTTGTACCTCATTTACAGGTTCACTTATGCTAAAAAATATAACAGCAAAAATAACAAGGTAAAAAGTTACAAGGAGGAGTAAACTTACGAAGAAAAAAAAATGTTCATGATGGAGGCTATAACGAAAACAAATAGTAAACACAGCGTAATGAAAGCAGTGGTGTCAGGTTAGGGAAGAATGGGAAGCAAGTAAGGAATATCAATATTAATCAATAACACAACAAAAGAGAATAATTAGTAGGATCTTGTGAAGCGAGGAAGCGCAATGATTATTGTAAAGAGAACATTGTTTGGCATGCTATATCGACGTATCGATCTGCTTCAGTACGTAACCTTGCAGTCGAGACTATTCCTTCTGCACGTATTTTCACCCCTGTTCCCAGCGTATCCATTTTCCAAACTCTTAGACCGTGTACACTGCCTTTATTTTCGTAAACCGTCATTTGCAAATGTTACCTGTCCGACCATTCCTGTCAAGTCACTCGAAGTTTCTGGTCTTTACTTTGCCCCGGACTATTGCTCTATCAAGTCAAGTTCTCTCTCTACGTACCTGACTCGCCAGCACTATGCTATTTGTTCACACAACTCTGAAATCTTTGCACCTATAAATATCTCTTGTATTTTCCCCATTGTTAATGTAAATATAACCTCTCCACAGCTACACATGACTGATGACCTTAACAATTCTGGTTTTGTGAATGTTCAAATGTCTCACCTGCTGAATCACTCATTTTGTAAGCCTCCATTATATCCTCCTATTGCATTTACTCTACTAGGATTTTTGGTCAGGGTGGTTTCTGTCCATTGTTGTGTTATACATATGGAAAAAAGACTCCATGAGGTTAGATTACAACATGGAACAAGGAAAACAGTGAAACTTGTTAAATGTGAAACTGACCAGAAGAAATTACAACTTGATGCTGAAGTTGGAGAAATCTGAGTGGGATTATAATGAAATTGGCAGGCCACGGACTACTCCACCTCTACAGTGTTGATTTGTGTGAAGGCGAGTGGACACACAACTTATTATGTGAACATTATTTAGTTATTACATGACCTTATTCTGTCGCGATGCCATTGTGAATCCTGTCTTGCTAGCTGTTACGGGTATATGTAGTTTTATTATTCATCACTGTAACACATGTCAGTTTTTCATCATTCTGTTGTATATGAACATTAATTCAGAGGTGATCTGTTTGTGGCCACCCCTTACGGGATTAAGACGTCTGACAATAGATTTATAGACAGAATTCACTTAAATATTTTTCCTATTGACTACTATCATCTTAATAATATAGTATACGGTACTGTCATATAATTAACTTATCATCCTTTATAACACCAGTGATTTTTTTCTTATTTAAATTGTCTTCTATTAATCTCTACGTCTTTAACATGTCAAGAAACATTTACCTGAGGGGGAGACAAATGTAAGTGAGTGGATGTATGTAGTTTAGTCGTCATGGCCCAGACGCTGCCAGAATGTCATGAACTGGCAGTGGACACTGTCTCTTGCCAAATCTGCTGAGAAGCTGTTTTCTGTGTACACAGCATAGGCATGACATTGGGTAAAACACAATGGAAACTCTGTTACCTATTCCCTTAATGATTTTATGAGAGATAGAGATCGACTAGACTCTGGGAGTGTAACACAACCCTCTCCCAGTAATGCATTCAGTAGTGATACGGAGTCTTCAAGAATAACCTGAAATCCTGATAGTACATCTACTGGCCTATACATCTCACAGGTGGACGAGGAAGCCGAGAGTATATAAGTACTTCACGTCATTCAAAGTGTTATGTCTTTAAATACGCTTTTCAACGAGAATGTAAGTTATGAAAGACTGCGAGTGTCAGTGTGTGGAAAAGGAAAAAAAAAAAAACATTTCCATTTCCTGAGAATTATTGGCATATTCAGACGCAATAACATTTTATTCAGGCGAGAGAAATCTCACTTAACGATAATATGAAATCAGACAAAAAGAAGCAAGTCAAAAGGGACTAACAGTAAAACAAAGTGAGTACAAACATTGGGTTATCACATAGTTAAGCCGGGGGAGGGAGATAAGAGGATAAAGGAGAGTACATTTGTATCAAACAATGAAAGATTTAAAGACAATAACTATAATCAATATGTAGGGTGAGGAAGTGGATTAAAGGGTTAAAGCAACACAATGTCCCAAATATGAAAGACCATGGAGGACAAAAGAGAGAGAAAGAATTCATGGACCAGGGCGACTCAATAGGAGGGACGGAAGGAAGGGGAGTAATAATCTGTACACCAGGGTATATGACCCCAAAAGTAAAATATCCCCAACACTATACCGGTGTCCAACAACCACCCACGGTACACATGACAGTCACCAATGACTGCCTGACGAATTCCTTGGAAAAGCTGGACGCTTTCCTTGTCAGCCACGCGGCAAAGGACTGAAGCTCCAAATGGGCATCGTACCAACACGAAGCTGATTTACAGCTAAATCTGTCATAATAAAATCTTTACCACACATATAGCCGGCTTTTACGACTCATCCTTTATATACCTCTCCCTCTTTCGTTTCCCGTCTCCCTGTATCCACACCGTCTCTCTCTCTCCCTGCCTCCTAAAACTCAGCCAGAAAGAGATTGATGGCAGGAAGCACAAAGTTACTACTATCGCAGTTGTGGTGTGAGTATGGAGCTAATGATAAACCCAGGGGAGGCACAGCTGCACCTGGGACACGACAACCTACATCGATACAGTAAACCTTCACACAATCATGTAGTGATGACTGAAAAACGACGAGAAGTGTTGGAAGGTTTTTAAACATTGAGACAGAAGTGAAATGTGTGAAGGATGTAGAAAGTACAGTAGCTAAGGAAGACAAGTGGCTGGTCTTTGTGAAGCCCAAACACGACACAGAGGGTTAAGTACAGAGGCTGCAAGATAACTGCAGCAAAGTGTGTTAGTGACTCTATTATTGTCTGAATGTGAGACTTGGCATGGCAAGAGTTTGGAAAGTTAAGAATAAGAGATGTGATATGGAACAATTAAGGAATGTATGGTGGCTGTGTAGGTTGGGTAGGATAAGAAATACAATATATTTTCCCATAAGAGTGAGTGTTTAATGGTCAGCTCACGCAGAGACAATGGTTAAGAATGGAATGGTGAAAAGGATGTATTTAAATGAGTTTGTGAAAGGAAGCAGTGGAATGTAAAGGAGATGACTTGACATGGTAAATGGATGAGTGGGAAAGTAAGGTATATATGGAAGTTGAAGAAGCACATGTATTGATGAATGACAGATATGGAAAGATGAATTATATCTGGGTATGTATAATGTGACTTATACCACAAATATCAAAGTACAGTCAATATACTATCGTGATAAGAGTGTTAGTCAGCTATTCAGAAAATTAATATTGAAAACGAATGAAATGTAAAACCCACGACAGGAATATTTTTGCCAGGAAATTCCACACAAAAGTGATGAGGTAAACTATTACTTTCTTACCATTTTCGTAATGCCTATGCCAATGGGAAATGTGAAGGCCATACTCTGTTCCCTAGTCTTAGAAAACGAAGTGTTCGTAGGCAACCAGATTTTCAGCACGAGTTACACCAAAAACGACATGACCAGCAGTTTCATTACAGGAAGTAATATCTTGACAAATGTTTCAGCAGTAACTTATGACAAGAAGGGGGAGTGGAGGGGGGTAACGGAGGGAGCGGGGGCAAGAGATGGGTGAGAAGAGGCACTGGCAGGGAGGGCACGGGTGAAGGCGAAAAAGCAATAGCAAAGACAGATACTGGGAGGAAGCGATCGGGGAGTAGGGTGGAGGGGAGGGTAGCTTGAAAAATTAATCCCAGCTCACACTCACAACATCCCTCGCCCGTATGAAATTTAAGAATTTCCCCAGGGAAGGCAGAGGCTGATATACTGAGTAAAAAAGTGTGGCAGATGTAAAACCTGGCCAGGAAATGATTGGCAGCTACGGCAGGACAACCGATGGTGCCGGGTACCGGTACTGTCCTTCTAGTCTGATTCAGTTTAGGCTGTTTGCTTTCTGTCCAATTTGTTTCTTATCCAGTATGTATG
Source organism: Coenobita brevimanus (assembly GCF_032717465.1). Classification (NCBI taxonomy): domain Eukaryota; kingdom Metazoa; phylum Arthropoda; class Malacostraca; order Decapoda; family Coenobitidae; genus Coenobita; species Coenobita brevimanus. The sequence goes on from NC_137026.1 coordinate 28,906,076, forward strand.
TATGTATGGACACCCTTTACGACTGTTGTGTGTGTACGAGAGTAATGTGAGTATACAGCAAACTCTGCACCCTGGTAAACATTATAAAGCATACTTTGTACATGCAACCACTGGAGTTTTAGTAGATGACATTACAAGTCTGGTTACAGTAGTTGCAAAGCTGCCAAGCCCCAGCCAGCACAGTGAGCAAAGGCGAGTGCACTTCCTATTTCCCTTACTGGGATCTCCTTTTCCATCAATTCAATTCTCTCTTGCTTACTCTCACTCGCCTTGGCTCCCCATCTCATAACCTTCCCTCCTCATTCCTTCCAGGTTTTTCTTTACTAAATCCTGTTGTATCTCATTTTCCCTGGCAACTTCATTTTATCCATTCATATTGCATTTCCTCTGACTTTCGCACCCGTTACTCACTGTCCACAGTCACTTTATATAACACTTTCATTTACTCAAAAGGTTATGAAACATGAAACGCGCGCGCGCACTCACGCATGCAAAGACGCACGCGCGCGCGCGCGCGCGCACACACACACACACACACACACACACACACACACACACACACACACACACACACACACACACACACACACACACACACACACACACACACACACACACAAGCTGAGTGGAGGTAGAGATGGGATTCGGTAGATTTAAAGTAATTGCATATCCAACCATCCATCCATCCGTCATTCAACCTTTTTTTTTTTTTTTTCCAGCTGGAGCATGGGAACATGGTTCAATCCTACTGGTCACAACATTTATAGGCACAGTTTGGCTGAAACGCCTTAACCCATTATACCACCAGGCGTTATTTGGTTATATGATTACCACCCAAGGTAGTAAATGATTTCCTGATTAACAGGAAACCACTTTAATTGTCAGTCTTTGTAAAGTCACTTGAAGGCATTACTACATCGAGTGAGTGGATGGTGGGCGCCCTTACTTATCACAAACATTCAAACATCATCTGTTATTGTCCAACATTTTCATGAGAAGCTTCAAAGGTATTCACTATTTACTACCCACCTCCCTGTCCATCTGGTAACGTTACTTGGTGCCAGCATCTCGTCATCGTTGTCTTCCTAAATACCGCTATGTTTATCATCCTCTCATTTCCACATGCTCTTAGAATGACTGGCTCTCTCTCAGCTGTATAAGGTCGTTAGCATTAACCAGCAGAAAATAATGAAGTGTACAAATGCGGGTCAAAAGGTTAATCTGTTTTCGTCGCCCAAACCCCGCTTCAGACTTTCATTAAAATTCTCCCTCGTCCTTCCCTTCCGCCTTCTAGCCCGTCTATTAATTTGCATCAGCCTTTATAGTAATTCCGGCAGCTTGATAATGTGAATGACTAAAGTAGAATTTGTACTAAAAATACAATCAAACTGCCTGCTGTTTACGGCCAAATATTCCAATACTGTGTAAGTATCTGCCATATGCAGTTCAGTGTCGCAACATCGGTGTACCAGTTTCCCTTCCCAGACTCAAACACAACATCTGCTTCCAAAACACTAAACTGTGTTTTTTAAAGAACCCATAATGGATTTCCATGATAAACCACGTCAGCCAGAAGATGTGGTTACCATTTTATTTTGTTTGCACCCGAGGATTTTACTGAGCATAAGAAAGCCTAATGGTAGTGAATGGATTAGTAAGCCCCGTCCTTAACGAGTGAACTCATTATTACGTCCTGGTACAGAAGGGGTTATTAATACTGAGAAAGAGTGATGTGAGTGAGGCAGTGAGTGGTATGGGTGAGGCAGTGAGTGGTGTGGGTGAGGCAGTGAGTGGTGTGGGTGAGGGAGTGAGTTGTATGAGTGAGGCAGTGAGTGGTGCGGGTGAAACAGTGAGTGGTGTGGGTGAGGCAGTGAGCGGTGTGGGTGAGGCAGTGAGTGGTGTGGGTGAGGCAGTGAGTGGTGTGGGTGAGGCAGTGAGTGGTGTGGAAGAGGCAGCGAGAGGTGTGATTTAATCAAATTTTAAATTTATCTGTCCTGAAAAGTGAGTATAAAGATTAACACACTAAATGGGTTAATGACATCTTTGCCTCCATCACTACGAGAGATGTCAGCTGAACAGAACAATCAGACAGTAACAAAAATAAAACATAAAGATCCGGGATGTTGCTGTAGGCTACTGAAGGGGGTCATGAAAATGGCCTCCAATCCATTTACGTCAAGGGGTGTCTTTTAAGATGAAAAATCGCCGAGGGATAGGAAATATAACACAAAATATGTCAAGTCGTGGATGAATTAAACCAGCCAGATGCCATCGTGCTCAATACAGCGAACAGACAACCTTGGTCGAGACTGAGAGATCACAGCGCTCCAAGGGTTAACGTGGCCACTCACACCACCAGCATCTAACCTCCTCCCTCCCCCTCCTGCACACACACACACACACACACACACACACACACACACACACACACACACACACACACACACACACACACACACACACACACACACACACACACACACACACACACACACACACACACACACATTTAAAATTCCCGAGCCCGCTCTGTACAGTCAAGGGGAAAATATTGCCTACAAAATCCTCCTCCACTTTCTACCCCTCCACTTTTCTTTACACAGTGCTTAGTAAATAAAAAATGGATTAAGTTTTCTACTACACTTTTCATTAAATAAATCAGATTATTTCTCCTTTCAATCCCTGTGTTATGCAGCGTTCTGTTTCTTTGACCTGACTGAGTTTATACTTATATTTGAAATACAGGTACTCATTTGAAGCAGAATATTCCATGCTTGTCATTAATCATCATTAGCATATTTCATTATACACAGGTTTACACAATATGGTGAAACATGACAAGATTAAGACATGTACAAAAGTGTCAGGCAGAAAACAGTGCCAGCAGTAATGTGAAGCAGGAGAACGTTTGTTATGTGTATGAAGTTTAAAGATTATTATACGTAGAGGCCCAAGTCCACCCACACCCTAGATTTTACAGTGAGTCATGGTAAAAATGCTTGTCATGAGAGAACTGTTAAGTGTAGAGTAGGGCGAGAGAAGAGTGTGATACATAGGCTAAAGCAAGGAGGAGTAAGTATGTGTATGATAAGGTAAAAAGAGGCTCAAAGATGAAATGGATGACAATTAAGGAAAGGGTAGTATCCTTCCCCTCCCCTCCCCACCCAACAATCCATCCCCTCTTCGCCCCATCATCCTTTCCCTTCTAACTCTAACACCTTTCCCCTCTCCTCCTAACCCCACCATCCTTCCCTCCCTTACCCCAACACCTCTCCCCTTCTCTCCCTACCGCACAATCCTTCTCCTTACCTCTTCAGCTGCCCCTCTCCACCCGGACCACACCCTCGCTATGATTTTTTCACATCTTCCGTTCCCCCAGAAGTTGGAAGCTGAACATTTTTTCGAGAAATTGAAAAGAAAAAGTATGTGTACAGCTGATGCAGGTGGTGACAGTGATGGTGGGTGGTGCGTGGTGACAGTGATGGTGGGTGGTGACAGTGATGGTGCGTGGTGACAGTGATGGTGGGTGGTGCGTGGTGACAGTGATGGTGGGTGGTGCGTGGTGACAGTGATGGTGGGTGGTGCGTGGTGACAGTGATGGTGGGTGGTGCGTGGTGACAGTGATGGTGGGTGGTGCGTGGTGACAGTGATGGTGGGTGGTGCGTGGTGACAGTGATGGTGGGTGGTGCGTGGTGACAGTGATGGTGGGTGGTGCGTGGTGACAGTGATGGTGGGTGGTGCGTGGTGACATTGATGGTGGGTGGTGCGTGGTGACAGTGATGGTGGGTGGTGCATGGTGGTAGTGATGGTGGGTGGTGCGTGGTGACAGACGTGAAGGGGTGGAGAAGGCTGTGTGGTGGTAGCGCAGGAGTAGCTTACGCGGCGAGAGACTCCAGTCATGTACAGCAGGTTTAGGCCTAACTCTATCATTTAATTAATTATCGTGGTACCGGGACCAGAATGATGGTGACAGTGGTCGTGGTGGAATGGAAGAAAGATGAAGCTGACAGTGGTGGTGGTGAAGGTAGTGATAGAGGTTGTTATTGGTAATGGTGATATTAGCAGGAGGAGAAGACATGTAGTGATGGTGTATCTCGCTCACTCACCCTCATTAACCCTCCCCTACTTCCCTCACTAATGCTTTACATCAAGGTAAACATGGTACTATCGCAAAACATGAACAAAATCACCTGAAAGTTAAAAATACGGGGTCAACTGGTGCCACTTCACTCCACACTATCATTGACTCATCATCTAAAACATATAATCTATACCGGTGTATTAATACATATTCGATCAGAACTGTGTGGCGGATATAAACTCACCCACAACACTCTACATAAATCAGAACTCTGCTTTAGCATCTTCACTTGACAGTTTTTAACATGGTTGTAAGGCTGTAAAGATGTACTGAATATAATACTGCATGGAGTACAAAATATAAATCATTACATTACAGTAAAATGTTCTTTAAAAAAAAAGAAGTCCTACTTTATACATAATCAGTTCAGGCAGAAAAAAAATTCTGAGATAAAAACTTACGACTTTGTTATGAGTGTGAAGGAGGAACAGAGGGAAGGGAAGAGTGGAGCACAGAGCAGAAACAGGCGAGACTTGACTAAAAGAGGAGACAAGGAGAGTGTGAGGATGAGGAGTGAAAAGACCACACTGCCTCACCTACACCTTACTACCTCACCTACACCATACTGCCTTACCCACACCACACTGCCTCACCTACACCATACTACCTCACCCACACCATACTGCCTCACCCACACCACACTGCCGCACCCACACCACACTGCCGCACCCACACCACACTGCCGCACCCACACCACACTGCCGCACCCACATCACACTGCCGCACCCACATCACATTGCCTTACTTACATCACACTGCCTCACCAACACCACACTACCTTTCCCACAACATACTGCCTCACCCATACTGCACCGCCCCACCTACACCACACTACCTTTCACACAACACACTGCCTCACCCTTACTGCACTGCCTCACCTACTGCACACTACCTTACCCACAACACACTGCCTCACCCTTACTGCACTGCTCACCTACTGCACACTACCTTACCCACAACACATGCCAAAACAATCCTAGTTTGCATCAAATTTCGAGTCCCCAGGCATAGTATACAATGACGACATAACCTAATTGTTCCTATCTCACCCACGGCGTATGCACAAACCTCAAGCTTTGAGAACAACAGAGAGCGTCCAAAAGGGAATTTCAAACACTGTCTTCGCAGCCACTCCTCTCCTCCCCTCCCAGACCCACACATCACATCCTATCCTCTAGATTACCACCGGTTTCTTGGCAACCCACTATCCTAATAACATACACACCCAGTTCTTTCTCCCACACATCCAATAACGATCATTCCCATTCCCACCACATGCACTTCCCTCTTCACTATCTATAACTCATTCATCCAGGTATCTTCACACTTCCCTGCTCACATTCATTCCCAACCGTCCCTCGTCCAACAACACATACAGATCTCTCCCCCGCCCATCAACACAGTACCCCCTGTCCAAAGCAGAGAGTGATAAGAGGGAGTTCAGAGTTATGGCAAAGCATTTACACTGTGGTTACGGTACACAGCCAACACGTGTTTGGGTTAACAGGTCCTTCACTTACTGAGCATCAACTACAGAGACACAAGGCAGTATTTTTACTAATTAATAATGCATGCCACATCCCAGTGTTCCTTTTATCATTATTCAACTTTATTAATAGTCTGAATGCATACACACCAGAACAGTAGCATCCTGACTGGGATGATGTCATTTATAGTTTATTTTACTCAGATTAGGGAAGAATTTTAGAACTGCTGGAGTAAGGGCCGTGTGCTTAAGCATGAAATAGCGACGATGATTTATTATAACTATTTGACCATCATGGAACTTATCTGCCCTTCCTATATGGTTGCTGACTGCATTCTGTAGTATGCGATGCAGGCCGACCGTAAGGAATAACCGCAACCGTTCCTTAAATGACAAACAAAAACTTGGGTTTTGCACTCACCTTGTCGAATTAAAGGTTAAGCATACGACCTTTAGATATATCCTTTTCCCCCTGTGTGATTAAAGTTTTATTCCTAGCTTGAATTTAATTCTCTGTTGGCCGCCTGAGTAGAAAGAATCAGGCGCCACCACAGTGAAGGGGTTAACATGTTGTATACACAAAAATAAATTCGCACTGTGTTTGAAAATCTCCCAAAGGATGACGAAACTGTAGCTCGTATACTTAAACCTTAAATCACAAAGTGAACTGTAAAAACAAAATTTCCGATGGTCCTTGTTGGAAAGCCTGTGGTTATTACGGATGGTCAGCCTGCATCCCATACTAGGGAATGCAGTCAGCAACCATACAGGAAGGCCAAAGACATTCCTTCATTGTCAAATACTTCAAAATTTGTTGTCAAAATTTTGGTGTCTACATCTCACTTTTCGATTTCATTAAGCATACAACCTTATGGTTCAAAGTCTGACACAATACCACTGGCCATTGTTAACCATTGTGAAAGAAGAATATAATCATACTTGCATTATGCCAAGCGCAAGTCCCCCGCAAAATATCATTACACGCCTTCTCGTTCCTTTACCTCATGTGCTCGTGTGTGGTGGAGGTAGTTGTGGTGAATGCTGTGTGGAGGTTCTGAGGGTGAGTAGTTGTGACGGTGGTGATGAAGGATGTGTGTGTGGTGATGATTAAGGAAAGAATGATGCTGGTAAAAGAGGATGTATGTGGTGGTAAAGAAGATGGTGATCGAATGGAAGAATTCTGAAGGTGACCGTGGTAAAAGTAGTGAAGGTGAAGGTGATGTAGAGAGTAAAGAAGACCTAAGAAATTATTAAGGGTGTAGTGGTAGTGTCGAATGTCACTCTAGTTAGGTAGCGTTCACAAGTTCAGGAGAGATACAATCAAACATAAAAACACCATCTTTTCATGTCTTAAACTCAGCCAACACCAGGTGGCACAGAAGGAGGTGGTTATCCAGCACTCAAGATGCAGGAGGGGTGAATTCTTAACAATGACAAGAAAGAGAATGAAGAACAGACTAAAGAGAATGAGAATGAAGAACAGACTAAAGAGAATATGATTAAGGTCTGAGAGAGAGAATGAAAGACAATGCAGCAAGTCTACGGAGGAGAAGGACGGATAGAAAAAAACAGAGTAAGTGAAGCTGGTAAAGTTGTTGAAGAAAAAAAGCTGTATGACAAAACCGAGGTAACAAGGCTGCAAAAAGAAGAAACGTAAGAGTTCAGTATTTAATCTTGAGGAAGGATAGCGAACACTGGAGGTCTGGGAAGTGCTTAGGAATCGCACAGGAATGTCAGTGTGAGGAGGTAATGGACATGGACAGGTGGGAGTGGGAAGGCCAATGTGTGAAGAAAAAAAAAAAGTTTGTAGGGTGACGAGAGCAGAAGTACAAAAATGAAGGAGGGTGTATTTGGAGGAAGGAGAGGAGTGAACTGGAAAAAGGAGAGGCAAAGGAGCGGAACGGTATGATTGGAGGAATGGGGATGACAGCAAGGAGACCAGAACATTGCTGTATAGGAGAGGGAGGGTGTGTTCGGAAGGGGATAAGGGAGGGGAGGGAGAGGATTGGCGAGGCAAAGGAGGCAGAGGCAGGGGAGAGGGAGAGGGTATTCTATGAACTGTATGGTGTTTTGGGAAAGGTGGTAGGAAGACCAGAAAAGTGGAAGGGTCAGCATCTTTCATTTCGTTGCCAACAGTCTTGTGACTGCATGATTATTACATTGAACAAACCATTAAAGAAGGAGGAGGGGGAGGGAAATATGCTAGACATAGGACAGTAATGAGGAAGCTGATCAATAATATCAGGTGATAGTAACTTATAGGGCAATTTCACGTAAAAAGAACAAATATGAATGGAATTAATCCCTTCACGACGATGATGAAGGTAATTTATAAATCCTGTTCTTGTTACCACAAGACTCCATCAATTCCTGGGGCTTTCCCCAGTTTGACTTTTTCATTCCTTCCACTAATTCCATTCTATTTACAAACATTAAAAAAAAAAAAAACATGAAAGCACTATATACGCTATACTAGATTAAAAAAAAAAAGCACAAAGGATCCTGTTAACTTGATTCCAGTAGGAAATCTGGAAAATATCGCGTGATTGTCGTCATATTTTAATCGTGAATGTTGTAATGATATTGGTTGTCCTTCCACAAACACCTAAATTTTATCAACATAACTACCATTTTGGCAGGCTACTGATATCATTACAATGTACTGCAGTACTGGTATTATTATTCGCCTAAAAGCATGATCTATCGATCTGAACTTGTGAGGAACCTCTCACAGTTAATTTATCTTAAATCCACTATGAAAGGTTTACTACACAAGTTCAATAAATGGAGTTAAGGGAATAAATTACAAGAAGCCAGAGATCAAGCATCGTGAAAAGCTGCCTTTAAGTAACCAAAGCCGACGCAAGCAAGCAAGTTGGAGCCTTTATAAACGATACGACGAAACGATACGTAGTGTCATCAGGCTGAATGAGCTAAATGTCTAACACTAACCTCAAGATGGCGGATGACTGCCCTTTAAACGCCGGGTCAGGCAATTTCGTCGAAATCTCCTCCACTCATCCCGTACTTCCTTCTCACATCCGTAGTTGTCCGGGCCATAACAAGCCAATTACAGAATTCTGCATACAAGTGGCTGAAGTTCAGGACGAAATAAGCGTATCTGCTGAGGAGCAACACGCGTACACAAACGCACTACCTTATGTTACAACTCGACTGGCGCCGAACAGACGTGAGGGAGGAGAGCTGTGCATCATCGGTGATCACGTGACATCTTAAACATTACTAATTCTCTGATATTGAAGTTATGCAAACTTTTATTTTTAAACAGTACAATCATCATCATTATATGAATATTTATCTTTTTCTTGTTACCGCAAAACATTACGTTCTCACTCCGGTGCCACACGGTGTGATTTAGAGGCAAAAAGTGTACACTCGTAGGCACCCATCTACCTTCCCGCTCGTGTCTCGAGCCTACAGTTTAATGAATCAGGTTCGTCGCTCGTTCTACGTCGAGCTGGTGGAGCAGTTTGGTGCGGGTGACTCCTGGTAAACGCAGGGCACAAGTTATTTTCTCATCGACTTACTTGTACAAAGAATTCAGAGCGCCAATAGTACATGCTTACACGCACATACCCGGTACATATAATGAAAGGCAAAAGTCGTGTCGCGGTTTTGACCGAAGTATAAATGTATCACGTGAAACATTATAAGAGTTCTATTACAGTTACATATTCGTGGTTGGCTAGACTGACTTCCTCAAGCTTCATACCTGCCGCTGATGGGATGACGGTACAAATAAACCCAGGACATTCCAAAGCCTTACATAGATTCACGGAATTACTGCGTCCAAGAGACGAAATTTAATACAAACCATATTCAGTCAGGTGTTGGCTGCCCAGCCGTGTCATCTTACACCTTATCACAAAGCGTCAAGCAGACCTTGGACATGCCTTAGAATGGAAAGTACAAGCAACATGCATCCAGCTACTATGAAATGAGAGGTGGCACGATCTCCCTTTATTTATGGGGAGGGAATCCTGAACAGATAGTACAAATATTAGGAGTATGCAGAACAACAGAAAGGTGGATTAGGCGAGTTTGGAAGGAATGAACAACAGAGAATGTACATCGTTCAGGTCGCCCTCGTGTTACCACACACCTACAGGAGCAGGAAATAATCGCAGCGATGGAACGCAGCACCTGCAAGCAGTGCTTACGACGTAAGAGACGAACTGCACCTGAATGAAGCACATGAACAGCCGTGTGTAGACTTCTGTCTTCTGGGTTGTGTGTTCGAACCCCAGCCCGTGGGATTCGTTTCGCCACTTTTAATAAAACATTCGATTATCAATATGCAGTATCTCTATCCTCATTTGTAGAATAGTTTGAACAATTCTGTTTCATAACACTGACAGATAATGGCTATCTTAGCTAATAATTACCGTATCAACTCAACAAGTTAATTTAGACAATAAATTAAGAAAGATGGAAAACTGAGTCTAGACACTTATTTAGCCAACTGAATTGCGATGTTTTATATATCACTCGATGTAGTGCTGCTCTCGGGTGTCTGCCCTTTCCTCTCCATCCTTCTTTCCTTCCATCCTCTTCTGTCTTTCTTTCCTTTTCTTTCCTCGTCCTTCTGCCAACGGGTGACTTTACACTCCCTCTTCTGTCTTTCTTTCCTTCATTCTTTCCTCTTCCTTCTGAATATGGGTGACTATACACTGAGTGACAAGCCAAATGGTTTCCTGTACACCAGGAAACCATTTACTACGCTAGGTGATAACCAAATTTTGGTGCCTGGTGGTTTAGTGGGTAATTACGGTGCTCTAAATCGGAATGAACCGGTGAAGGTTTATATCCAAGGGATGGCTGGGATTTATTGCTCACGCAATGCGACTCAGGGATGAGTGAGGCTTGTCACTCTCGTCTTAAATGTCGGGACCAATTTGCCTAGCCCCGGACTCCTAAGCTCCTCAGATGAGGTCATACAATATGACCTCAGAGGTAAGAGGCTGAATACGGAGGCTGTCAGAGATCGAGAAACATGGATATCCACCATTAGGTGACCAAGGCCGACGCATGCATGCATGTTGGTGTCTTATAAACGAAACTAAACGATAAAATGGAATCAGCTTTTTGTGTGACGGTGGGAGAGATGACAGATCGAGGCTGAAGCTGCGACTGAGTCTGGAGTCAAACGCTGTACCCACTGCCAGGGTCTGAGAGCTGTCCTGTCCTCACTTACACGCAGTGCTGGGAACGCTACTAGCTCGAAAAAGTAGTGGCGTTACTGGTTTCGCTACTTGATACGAAATGTAGCTGCGCTCCCGCTGCCGCTCCCTCTCCCGCTACTTTGGATAAGAAAAAGGTACACGAAGGAAAGGTTAACAAAAATCTGTCTTATAGCAATGCACTATATATATATATATATATATATATATATATATATATATATATATATATATATATATATATATTGATTTGATAATATTAGTCAGTCTGAGTGGTTATGTCGTGTACCAGTAATGTCAGTATATACTTATATTTAAAAAAAAAAAAAAAAATCATACATGTCGGTGTCACTTTAATGAAGCTTAAGAGCCGAAGGTACAGGAAAAAGCTATTTACTGTATAATGTAACAAACGTTCTTTTACATTGTTACCTAGTATACCTACTGAAGGCAACATACGTAAATAAAGGGCAAAAAAATGTGACCTACCATTGATACATATTATAGAGATTTATTATATTTTCAATGATACCTGTTTAAGATATGTACGAAAACGAAAGTAAAAATGAACTGGGGCTTTCTTTTAAAGGCAATTTATACAATAGCAATGTATTTTCCATTACTTTAAACTGAAAGTAACATACTGTTACGAATTAATAACGTAGTAAGAATTAGGCTGAAAGAGAGAGTGAGGGGGAGAGCGGGAGTTAGAGACGGGGATAGTTAGTGTGTGTGTGTGTGTGTGTGTGTGTGTGTTTTAGCACTGCCTACATCTAGCAGACATCCTTATCTATCTTCACTTAATTTATATGATCGATAATTAACTTGCAAATTCCTAATTATTGCATATTGCTAATAAATAATAATTAATAAATTACTGATGTAATGTAGAATAAACATCATTAATTCACAGAACTGACGAAAGTATTATTTTTCGTCATTAATAAATACAACCAAACCGTCGGCATATCTGTATGTACTCACCGACTCCGGACCTGTATTCGTCGCGTGAGTAGCGAGGAGCGCGGTAACGCGAGTACAGCCAAAATGTAGGGACGCTCTCGTTCCGCTACTGGCTAAATAAAAGTAATGGCGTTACCACCATCGCTATTAAAATAGTAGCAGCGCTATTTCCAGCTTTGCTTACACGGTTTATTTCTGCTCACAAAATTATAGAAAAAATTTCACTAAAAGGTCAAGAGGAGTAGCAAACTTACAAAGTCAAACAACTGCTCAAGACGGAGTCAGGGAGTAAGAATTATGCGAGAGTAAATACTGATCAACGAAAGTGATGGTGCCGGGAGAGGGACGAATGAGAAGCAGGTAAGGAACATGAATATTAAACAATAGCTCAACAAAAAAGAATAACTACTAGCAGCTTGTGCGGCGAAGACGTGGAGTGAAGTTATGAAAAGGTATAATTTACCTTACCGTTATTACGTATCAGTGTATGTATCAACTGCTAACTTTCTAAGGTACAATGCCATCACCAACTGGTGAGAAATCAGAGTACCTATCTGTTTACCTGTCTGTTAATACACCTATTATTTTGACGCGTTTTCTGTTAGGGTGGACCTTAGGGAAAAAAAAAATCTAGGACCTTCCACGTCAACTCGGTAACATCCCATATTCCCAAGACATACCACCCTCCTTCTTAGTTTATCCTCTGTTTACATCTTCTTTTTTAACACTTTCATTTACTAGAAGTTCTTCCTGAGCAGAATAAGATCGTCTTCGTGAAGAAAGTGTTGATGGAGACTTCCAAGCACCTTCACTAAAAGAAGTCTCCCAAAAACTGAAGTAAATTTTTGACGGTGGCTGGAGTGAATTAAAGTGTCGTTACCGTATATTGAAGGGGATGACGTAAATTGTTTCTAACCTTTACAGCAAGACAGATCTTCCCTTAAGGTAATTAAGAGCATCAAGTGGCAGCAGGAATAAAATATAAATCTGGCAACATCGTACTGACGGGGTTAGTGGTGTATTTCTAATCCTTTCAGTTCCACCTTTTTCTATAACTTAAGCAAAATAATCTGGTGGTGGCAAGATAACAATGTAGGAGGTGGATGAGGAAGTGGAGAGAAAATAATGCAGGAGGTGGAGGAGGAAGTGGAGAGAAAATAATGCAGGAGGTGGAGGAGGAAGTAGAAAGAAAATAATGCAGGAGGTGGAGGACGAAGTGAAGGGAAAATAAAGCAGGAGGTGGAGGAGAAAGTATAGAGAAAATTATGCAGGTGATGGTGGAGGAAGTGGAGAAAAGATAAATTGTTCACGTCATTTAAAATACTGCGTTTTAAACAAGCTTTTCAAAACGGATGTAGGTCACGCGAGGCTGGGAGAGTGCCAGGAAATGGAGAGCAAAAATTAGGGGAAAAAAATATTATCCGTTTCATTCTCTGAGGATTATTTGCGACTTTATGCTTAATAACGCCAAAGGACAGTATTCAGCCGAGGGATCTCATAGCTAAAGGGTTAGAGGAACAAGGACTGGGAGTGACAGATAAAATGAAAGAGGTTAGCAGAGTGAGAACACTGTAAAGCAAAGAGAGTGCAATGACAAGGTTATCAGAGAGGTATGTCGGGAAAGAAAATTATGAAAAGAATGAAAACAACTTTAATACTAAAGAAAACAGATTTACAGAGATGAATAGCTTGTGAGGCGGGGAGGCTGCCGGAAATCGAAAAGAAACAAAACTACAAATGCGAGCGGTGAAAATGGACATTAAGGACATAAGCGACGTGAATATTTTTGGACCATTATGACACTGCATAGAACGAGGGTCGAAGGGGTACTGGTAAAGACTTGAATACCACTATAAATGAGCCCAAAAGGTAAAATGTTGAAGAGTGTGAGTAACAGTGCAGCCTGCCATCATTCTACCACCACACTGCCACCGTCACACAGCCACCACCACCAGCTGTGACTCGCCCTGGGCCACAACATCAGTGTCCAGCGTCAGTGGCAAATAATCCTGTTAATGTTTGAGAGACACCTGGGCTGAGGCAAGCAGGGTGGCGGGGCAGCTTAAGATACAGGAGGTGAAAAGTGGCAGTAGGAATGGAGGATAAACATGGCACAGTAAGTGCTCTATAATTTAATACAAATTCTCTCTCTCTCTCTCTCTCTCTCTCTCTCTCTCTCTCTCTCTCTCCTCTCTCTCTCTCTCTCTCTCTCTCTCTCTCTCTCTCTCTCTCTCTGTATTGTGTGTTTATGCTTTTCTTTTTTTTTTCATCTTTACATCGAATTATTATCAATACCGGCATGTTGAGGTGGGATAGGGCAGGGGTAACTAAAAACACTGACACTATCAGTTACAAGACTACTAAGATGGTGGAACTTGTGGGGATGATAAACCTGATGCAGGAATAGATGACACCTGGGTCACTACCACATAAACCCGTCTCCTGCTACACTCCTAAGAGTTGTCTCCCCACCCAAAGATTCTCCCCCATGGACTTACTTTCACACCATGGACCCATTTTCTTCCATGAATCTATTTCCCTTCACGAATCACTGTTTTTATCCCATGGTCGTTTCTTCATGGACCAGTGTTCTCGCACAGATCTATTTCCTTCATGAATCTATTTTCTCCCATAAATCTGTTTTTCCCATGCACCTACTTTTCCTCTATAAACCAATTTTTTCCTATGGACCTATTTTCCTTCCATGGACCTATTTTCCTTCCAGTGATCTACATCACTCATGGACCTATTTCCCTCCACAAAATTCCCCCTCCCCGACCCATTTTCTCTCCAAATGGATACACCAAATTTCCACATCAGCCTATTTCACCCATGGACCCTTATCACCCATGGACCTTTCTAACCCACTGGACCTTTGTTTCTACTTGGACCCATTTCTCCCAAAGACGTAGCCCCCATCGACGTATTTTCCCACATACCTATTCCAGCAATGGACCTATTTACCTCCTGAACCTAAATTCCTCCATCCACCCACCCACCCATACCTACCTTCTCACCCAGTGGATCAAGCCTGTCTCCGGCCTTGTCCTTGGGGAAACCACATATCTACTCATCCATCCACAAAGGCCATCCACCCCACCCTCTCACGAAGACCCACAAGCCAACCCACTCCACCCAACTGTCCCACATATCCCACCATCTAACCCGTCCACCCACCACCAACCCATATGCCTGTCAACTAACCAACTATATTAAGCCCACCTCCTGTCTTGTCTGCTGGGAAGCCACACATCCACCCACCCACCCACAAAGCCCATCCACCTCATCCACCGAGCAACTCAATCACAAAACCAACCCGCTCAACCCACCCTACCCACCCACACACCCCACTCACTTGTCCCATCCACTCGCCCTACAACTCTGCCCACCCCACCCACTCGCCCCATCCTCTTCGCCCACCCCACTCACTCTATTCACTCACCCAACCCTCTCACCCCAACAACCCCACCCACCCTACCTGTGCAGCCACCATCCCACCCTACCCATCAGCAGACCAACTCATCCACCTGGCAACTAAGCTTGGACCATCAACAGGATGACTTTTAAGTTTAGAGAGAGAGAGAGAGAGAGAGAGAGAGAGAGAGAGAGAGAGAGAGAGAGAGAGAGAGACACGTGCTCACAATGATATGCAAACAGAATAAGTCTTGTCATGCTATTCTTCTGCGGATTTATATTTGTAGAATTATATTCGCGTTCACAATATATACATAATGGAGGATGGTGGTGTGATGATAGATCTTTGTACTCGATTCACAGTAACTAAAGCACCTGTCTACCCAAATATATATAAACTGTTTACTGTAACCTTTGTCAATATTTTAGCACTGCTGTGAATCCCTGTTATCACTCGCTGTGTTGGCCAGCGGGTAACGGTGTTTAGGTTATCATTATGAGAGACTTGAGGAAGAAGGACAGTCTGTCTAATGAGAAGAATGAATGCAGAGATGTGAGAGAAAATAAAGACTAAAAAAAATAAAAGAGGTAATAACGAAAACCATAAAACAAGAATATAAATGGATGAGAGACATTGATGGTGGGCGTGAATGAGAAATAAAAATAAAAATTGGGGTATGAAGAATGAGTTTAGGGGAAAACCGCAACTAATGTGAGAGCAGTAACATAATTTAGTATGCGTGACTTCAGTGTATAATAATGATATATGACCAAGTCACTGTTCATTTTACTCACACATCAGACCCAGGCTGCCCAGAGCTTCCTTTACTGGCATCCATTCAGTTCTTACCTGCAATAAAGAAATACACTCATTCACTCACTGGCCTAGAGTAACTTTCTGCAATCGTATGATGATCAAAGTTAAAGTATCCACAAATAATGCTGGAGGCAGAGCAAGAAGCTGAGGTGAGTGGAGGAAGAGGATGGGGGAAGGATGGCGAATGGGGCGATACTCCCTCGCCTTCAGAACTTGAAGAACCCTTGGAGTACCCTTGGAATCTCCAACAGAGCACACTTGTTATACTTGTGAGCATCTGTGAGGATCCGGACGCCACGCACATCACGTCACGAGGAAGTTTCTCACAAATGGATGTTATAATTTCACTTACAAGGTCCTTTACTTCACTCAGGAAGCTCTCTGTTCTAAGGACAATTTCATATGCTTGAGAAAATCCTGGTTCTGTCCTTAACACAGGGAGAGACTAAGAAGAAGAAGGCAGTCAATCAGAGAAATAAGAGGGATGATGCTCCCAAAAAGGAAGATTAAGAGGCAAAGAGCATAGTTAACTAATTAACAAACGAAGGACGGAAGCAAATAACACTGAATAGCTTCTGGGGTAAGAAGGCGGAGTGACGAGTGTAAAATAATATTATCTATCCATTAATATCTATGTCTGTTTGCCAGGCTATCTATCCCTTCCCAGTCTGACATCGCAACAAGTATGCATGTGATCTCGAAAAAAATATAAATCAAACACTGTAGCACCAGTCGAGCAGGGCAGTACTCCCGAGGTGGATGGAAAGCTGATGACAGGGAGTGCTGGAGCTCCCGTTTCATCAGCCCTCAGGACTAGTTCCTAACCATCCCCCTTTGCTGAACTTTTTCAGTGTCTCAGTTACACAGAGAGTAGGCCAGCATGCTCTCCAGTACAAATTTCTCTAACTATCTTCACCAAACTACATGCACAGAACACGCTACACTTCCTATTCAAAATTCACCAAAATGGTGTCAATTCACCCAGCCTCGGAGTCCCCAGGGGGGGGGGACCATAAATGCCCCCGCCATCTGCCCCTCTCCCGGTGACGACTCGAGGTGCCTGGAACCACTATCTGACTCTCTCCTTCTTCATTTCTGCAACATTCGCGGCCTTTCATCTAACTTTCGCTCTGTTGAGCACCACCTCACCTCCTCTAAACCTCACCTTCTTTTTCTAACGGAGACTCAGCTGTCTGAGGCAACTGACAGCAAACCTTTTTCTGTATCCTCCTACTTTCTCTATACTCATTTCAAAGCCAAAGGTGGCTGTTGCGTATACATACGCAACGACTTATCTTGCTCTCGTGTTCCTGAACTTGATTCTTCTGAATTCTCCACTCTCTGGCTTCGGCTTTCCTGTCATTCTCTGACTAAATATATCAGTGCTGTTTACTTACCCCCTAATTCTACTGACTATCAAAAATTCTTCGACTATCTTACTTCTACGATGGAACACATTCTGTCCATTTCTCCTTTCTCTGAAATCTCCATTCTTGGAGATTTCAATGTTCACCACCACCTTTGGCTCTCCTCTCCTTTCACGGATCCACCTGGTGAACAAGCCTACATCTTTTCTATCCTTAATGACCTAGAGCAGCTTGTACAGCACCCTACCCGTATCCCTGACCGCCTTGGAGAGAGCTCCAACATACTTGACCTCTTCCTCACAACTAATCCTTCTGCTTACTCTGTTAATCTTTTCTCTCCGTTGGGCTCCTCCGATCACAACCTTATTACCTTAACCTGTCCTATCACTCCGGTACGGCCTGTGGACCCTCCAGGGAAACGTCGTCTGTGGCATTTTGGAACAGCGGACTGGGAGGCCCTCAGGCAGTACTTCTTTGATTTTTCCTGGAATGATTATTGCTTCCATGGCCGTGAGCCATCTGAGTGTGCCTTGCGCATTACGGAGGTTATTCTCTCGGGCATGGAAGCATACATTCCTTTCTCATATCCTTTGACTAACGCAAGAAAGCCTTGGTTTAATCACGCTTGTTCTAATGCTGTCCGCAACAAGGAGAAGGCCTACAAAAGGTACCGGAGCCAACCCACCCCTGAATCACATAATCTTTACGTTTCTGCCCGGAATCGTGCTAAGTTTGTTCTTCGCTCTACTAAAAATAATTTCATCCATACTAAATGCTCTCAACTCTCCGACTCGAATTCTTCCCGCTCCTTCTGGCACCTTGCCAAAAATCTTTCTAACAACTTTACCTCATCATCCTTCCCTCCTCTTTTCTACTCTGATGGTTCTGTAGCTATTTCTTCTACTGATAAAGCAGATCTCTTCGCACAGACTTTCTCCTCCAATTCCACCTTAGACGATTCCGGTGCTGTTCCTCCATCACTTCCCCCCTCTGACTTCCTCATGGCTGACATTAAAATTTCTTCAGTTGATGTATTTTCTGCCATTACTGGCCTCAGTACTAACAAGGCATATGGGCCTGATGGGGTCCCTCCTGTTGTTCTCAAGAACTGTGCTTCTGTGCTTACACCCTGCCTAGGAAAACTATTTCGCCTTTGTCTGTCAACTTGTACCTTTCCTTCTTGCTGGAAGTTTGCTCTCATTCAGCCAGTCCCAAAGAAGGGTGACCACTCCCAACCCTCCAACTATCGTCCAATTGCTTTAACGTCCTGTATTTAAAAAGTTTTCGAGTCAATTCTTAATAGGAAAATTTTAAGGCATCTTTCCTATCACAACCTTCTTTCTGATCGTCAGTATGGGTTCCGTCAGGGATGCTCCACTGGCGATCTTCTCACCTACCTTTCAGACTCCTGGTCATCCTCCTTTCGGGACTTTGGCGAAAGCTTTGCCATTGCACTTGACATCTCAAAGGCTTTCGATCGAGTCTGGCATAAATCTTTAATTTCCAAACTGCCCTCCTACGGTTTCTATCCTTCTATCTGTGTCTTCATCGCTAGCTTCCTTTCTGGTCGTTCTATAGCCGCTGTTGTAGACGGCCATCGTTCTTCTCCTAGATCTATCAACAGTGGTGTTCCTCAGGGCTCTGTCCTATCACCAACTCTCTTCCTTTTATTCATCAATGATCTTCTAAGCTGTACATCTAACCCTATCCACTCATACGCTGATGACTCCACCCTTCACCTTTCCATTCGGTTCCCGCAACGCCCATCTCAACAGTTACTTCAACAAACAAGGGATGAGGCTATGGCACACCTAATGTCTGACTTGGCTCATATCTCTGACTGGGGTAAAAATAATATGGTTGTCTTTAATGCATCTAAGACTCAGTTCTTACACCTATCAACCCGACAAAATCTTCCACAGGTATACCCACTAATGTTTAATAATATTCAGATTAATCCTGCATCATCCTTGAACATGCTTGGGGTTTCATTTACTCGGGACTTATCTTGGAAAGATCATATTACATCTCTTGTAAAATCTGCTTCCAAGAGATTGGGTGTGCTAAGCCGACTCCGCTCTTTCTTTACCCCTGCACAATTGTTGACTCTATACAGAGGTTTTATCCGCCCCTGTGTGGAGTACAACTCTCATGTGTGGGGAGGCTCCCCACATACAGCTCTTCTCAATAGGGTGGAGTCAAAGGCTTTTCGTCTCATTAACTCTCCTCCTCTTACTGACTCCCTTCAACCTCTGTCTCTTCGCCGCACTGTTGCATCTTTATCTCTTTTCTATCGCTACTTTAATGGTCACTGCTCCTCTGAACTGTCTGCTTGCATTCCTCCACCTCTACGACGGGCGCGTAGCACCCGTCTGGCAGCAAACTCTCATCCCTTTTCTGTCCAACTCTCTAATGCAAGAGTTAACCGTTACTCCCAGTCTTTCATTTATGCAACAGGTCAGCTCTGGAACTGTCTCCCTCTGTCTGTATTTCCTCCTGCCTATGATCTCCAGTCTTTCAAACGTAGTGTGTCCAGGCATCTCAAAATGATCGGATCTTGAATTTGGCTCTCTATTGTATTTTGTTTTTCTCTTGGAGGGAACTGTTACTGCGGGCTCATGGCCTTTGGTTCCTTCTTCCTCGCATAAAAAAAAAAAATATATATATCCTTACTCACCTACGACCTACTTCCCACAAGTGTAAAGCTAAAAAAACGTATGCGTGCAAGGCAACGCCATGACCCGGCACAGGAGTTGGGGTGAAGAGTGGTGGGGATCTGCTGATGGTGTAATAAACTGTGGTTTAGGGGAAAATATTCCCTGATTACATGTCCAACAGCTGCCCACGGTGCATTTTACATAACCAGGAGGCAGGACGAGGCTCAAGAGGTGGAGAAGCAGTGGGTCAGGTGACATGGGATGAGGGTGATGGGTAGTACATATTTATCCCAACAAGATCACTCAGCAAGCACATACCTCCGCCAAAACAGTGCCATCTTCTATTTTGATTTGATCTTCGGTATTTTTTTCTTCTGATGGTCCTCAATTATTATTCCTCATATGATGCATTCTCAGTCAAAACAAACCTACTTAACGAAGATACCTCAGTTTCCAGGTAATTAAAATGTAATGTCTTCCAGGAAAGACTGAACTATAAGTAAAGATGAGTTCTTGAATAGGATCAAGGAGACATAAAATTGCAGGTGCATAAAGGATAGAACCTGAGGGAAAATGAAAGAAAGCAGAGAAGAGAAGAGAAGAGGAAGTGAAGAAATGAATGGAGCCGTCAGGCGCCAGTATGTCATCAGAAAAGTGTCGTCATTCAATGTTTTGAGCCAATGAATAACACAGTCATCCTCAATGCACAATATCATCTCACTGATCTGATGGTATAAAAACGTGTCCGCTTTGTTTCCGAAAAATTTCTGTCAGCAACGTTAATCTGCAACACCTTACTGAGTTCGTAATCAGTCACCAAATTCAAAACTTCAAGCTTACTGGAAGGAATAATAATAATCTGCCAATGACATAGTGTAAACGTAATCCTAATCACTACAGTATTGCTCAGGATAAAGATAATGCATTAAAATTGTTTCATCTTACCGACGGAATTAATATATAACACTAAGGAACAACTGTTTCGTGTGATACCACCCTGACACCACCACTAGTCCACCGCACTGCCAGTGATAAATGAAGTAAATCAGTATACAAAGATACAAGCATCTTCTTAAAGTCTGACTAATACATTGCTGAAAAATTGAACCATCTGAAACATGCACTGATAGATATAAGGTTTTCATTGTATTTCGCGAGTCGTAATTTTTCTTCAGACAGAGCTGGGAAGATAGTAGTTTATATCTGTATCCATTAAACAGGTCATACAACCAGGTGACTTGGGATGAAAGAGCACGGGCAGGGAGAAAGGAGAAGATATGACGGGAAGGAAGAGCGCATGAGTGAGAGAATAACTGTCCTTGAGCCTTTATCGGAGGGGCCAGAGATAACCTTTTGTGCCCAGTGTCCTCAGTATAGGACGGAACTTGGCATTTTCAAAAGTTAATAAAGAAGGGAACCCCGGGGTAGGTACCTATGACCTTTGCAACTGTAAGTGGATAGGCGGAGGGCGGTACGCTTTGTACCCTTCCAGCACAATCCCTCACAAAGGAACCCTGGTCCTGACCGGAAACCTTACGAGAGGAGGAAAATACATCTCTTCTCGCAAGCGCTCTTTGCATTGTTATTTTTGTTGCTTTCCTGCGATGATTTCCGCCGAAACAGCTACCACACCTGCCATAATCAACAGCTACATCCTCGGTCCACCTGACCTTCCCCTCCACTGCCACTTCTTTTAATTCTTTTTGATATCTTTCATGCTTAACTTCACTCTTTTCAACGTTTTTGCCTTGTATCTCCGTTTTCATTCCTGTGCTGTGATAAATGTGGGAGTCGTGTTGCCAATATTTTGAAGGTTTACAGTTTACTTATAAGACATTTACCCACCTCATGCATATCACTCTCACAAAGCAGACAGTAAAAAAAAAAAAAAAAAAAAAAAGTTTCAATAATTTCAGGGATAGGCTGGCTTCCTGCAGTCCATCTGGGTCAAGTACATTTGACCCTTGGATCACTTCAGCTTCAACAAGTCGAGGGATTCTGGGCAGGCAAAAGTGTTCTCTACAGTCTTTAGCTCTGCTATCAAACAGTGTACACAATTCTAGGGTTTGAATAGTTTATAAGCTTAGTATTAGCACTTCATCATTCCCATCAGTATCCTGTCTCTCAATTTCCGGCTCCCTTCCCGATCATAGTACACCCTTCAAGTTACTACTTAATTCAGGCTCCATACTTTTTTACTTCCTGCTTCCTGTTCTCCCTCCTTACCTAAGTCCCTCATTCCAAGCCATGCAGTGTAAATGTAGAAACACCTGCAAAATACTCGTACACAATTCAGTTCACATTAAGGTCCTTTCACATTTTTCTTCCTGCTTTAAACCTCCGTTCACTCCATTAAATCTGGCTTTCGGTTGTTTCCGTCCCTACACAATCTCCTCAAGCTGAATCTGCTGAGGTTGTAAATATACTTCAGATATTTTTACCAGCGGGTCGGACCCACAAAAAAAAAAAAAAAAAAAAAACATGCCGAGGCGGAAGTAATTAATCCTGCAGCGGGAAGGAAGGATTAGCCCGGCAGCTTTAGAGGCGGGAGACGGATGGTGGAGGGAGTGGAAGGGAAAGGGAGACTGAGGATACGGGTCGATAAACAGATCTTGGTTTTAAATGCCAGGTGCTTTTCATTAACTGTGTGTGTGTGTGTGTGTGTGTGTGTGTGTTTTACCAATGGTCCTGTGAGGCATTACCTTGCATGTAAGTCTGCTGTAGCAGAGGCCAGGCACAGTGTTTGCAGTAGTTTCGGGAGTCTTGGTGGTAATACATCAGACTGATGGCAACATTATGGAGGTTAAAGTGGTGGTAAGACAGGAGGGATGTAAGACTGGAGAGAAGTGCAGAAACTGAGGTAGCAGAGAGATGTCTTCCTGATGTCACATGACGGAGAAAGCACTAGAAGATGAAGAGAGAGAACAAAGACCACAGAAGGAATAGCAGGGGAAGAGGGGGGGGGAGGATTGGGGAAAGGCAGGGAACGGGAGGGTGTGGGATCGGGAGGGACGCAGCGAAGAAAGAAAAACTGATGTCTGGACGGAGGGAGGCTGGGAGGACAGAAAACTTAACAAGCAAGTGTCTATAAGTAAGGTCAGTGTTGATAACAGGGCGACAGTGTGGATAGATGTACATCATTGGCTCTATCTAACTCTGGGCATATACTGGACAGTCCATTCTCTGCGGATTTGTAGTCTTCCTTAACACATCAGATGTCGACACAAGCCTTCACAAATCATGTCTTGGAAACTTAATACAACACGATAACGTCTACATTGATGCATGACAAGGCTGTCTACAACTGGAACTAGTGCTCTGACAAAGGTGTTTTTGTGACATCAGTGAGCATCATGAAAGGTTAGTTGCGTGTACTTTAAATGTATTTCAGATCCTCAGACTGTTCCCTGCCTCCATCGTTGATTGAACTAGGATGCTACTATCAACAGTTTACTTTTGTTCCATTTGATATGGTGATCTAGTGAAGACTCGTGTGGATTGTGGGAATATCAACATGTTGTGGGTGTGAAAGGCGGCAATAGTGTTTGACAGATAGGGTACAAGTCAGGAATATGAGGATGTTTAAAACGGAGGATGTGGGAAGCAGGAAGGGAAGGAGATGGGAAAATACTGTAGAGGGTGGGAGATGATGATGAGGCATAGGGAGTAATCATGCACGTGGAGAAAATTGATGGTAATCAGTGGTTTGCAAAATTAGCTTGATCAAAGAATCTCAAAAGAAGGGTTTGGAGAATGCTGGAGGTAAGATGGTCCAAAGAGAACTAGAGGATCAAGGAGGGCATGGAAAAAGAGTGGTAAAAAACACGAGAAGAAAGGTGAACCTGAGAAGGTCGACGAATAGTTCAATGAAAATTACGCGAAATATTGCCTCTCAGTTCATTTTAAAACGCAGCTTACATTACTGTGCGAGATGCAGGGCAGGTACGGGAAGCTTTATTCTACTGAGGGTAACTTACGTGGATGTTCAGTTATCCTATGTCTCATGTCTCTTTATAGGAACTACAGCAAGGGTAGCACTTAGCAATTACACCGCGAGAGGCTTCCTCTGATTTGAATAAAACCATATGGCATCGGCGAAAATAACAAAAAGACGTAATCACAGCCTACTGAAGGGGTCAACAACACAGTAATATCAGCAACACTCTTAGCACGTCAGGGATAATGGTAGTTGTAGCCCTAGGTTCATTAGACGTCAACCCGGCATACTGCAGGCTGAAGCAATCCTAATACAGTCCACCATCCTCCATTTGAGGGATTGGGAGAGAGGTGAGAGATGTTTGTATAACCAGGCAGAGGAACCGCCCAGTTATATCGGTGCCACCACATAGGCATAACTCTCCAGCATCACGTCGAGGGTATAATGGCCAAGTAACACATCCAAACAACATCTGAACACATTATAAACAAGCAGTCCTGAGATGTCTACAAAGGGAAGCGTGCAAGCAAATGAAAAATATAACATTTTTTTTTAGGGAAATACTAATAAGGCTACGAAGAAACCTTAACTGCAAGAGAAGTTAATACTGGGCTATCTACAAACGTAAGGACGCCCACCTCACCACCCACACACACACACTTGGTTCTCTTGTTAGAGTTTGTTCCAACAACTTAATTAGTGATAGACAATACGGTTTTCGCCATGAAAGATCCACCATTGACATACTCAATCTCTTAACTCATACCATCCATCAATCAATTGATCTTTTTGGAGAAACTCATGCAGTAGCTCTTGATATCTCTAAAGCTTTCGACAGAGTATGGCACCGTTCCCTGCTGTCCAAACTCCCTTGCTATGGACTAACGTCTTTTGTTCCTTTGATTTCTTCTTATCTTAGTGACAGGAAAATAAGAGTAAAAGTAGATGATGTATATTCGAATTTCCACTCAATTAACGCCGGCGTGCCGCAGGGATCAGTTCTGGCGCCAACCCTATTTCTGGTTCATATTAATGATCTCTTATCTGTCACTCACAGTTCCATTCACTCATATGCAGATGACTCAACACTACATAGTTCATTCACACTCAGACATCCATTTACAAAGTCTAATATCTCTACCTCTCAACTCAGTACAGCCATCTCCATAAATCAAGATCTATTTACAATCAGTGAATGGGGACAAAACAACCTTGTCTCTTTTAATGCTAGTAAAACTAAATATATACAGTTTACTAATAGACAGATATTGCCAGATTCGTACATTACCTTCAGTGCTACTAATATTCCCATCTCCAAAAGTATTGAAATTCTTGGTGTCTCACTTAACAGTGCCCTCAGCTGGACCTCTCATGTCAGATCAATTGCTAAAACCGCCTCAAAGAAACTTGGATTATTGTACAGAGTCCGTAACTTCTTCGCCGATGAGCAGTTAGCTATAATTTATAAGAGTCATGTGCGCTCTCAGCTTGAATATTGCTCACCCTTGTGGAATGGTTGTGGAGAGGTTGCATTAAGACAACTAGACAAAATTCAGAATAAAGCTGTTAGAATCATTAACAACCCTGCCATTACATATAAACTACCTCCCCTGCAAGTAAGAAGAAATGCTGCCTCCCTTGCATTATTTTACAGATATTTTTTTGGCAAATGCTCAGACGAAGTTGCGTCCACGGTGCCACCTCTCTATGCCTTCCCTCGTGCTACACGGGCATCTGGTAGCGCTCATGACTGGAATGTCACTCAACCATATTGCAGAACTTCTGCCTATCAGAATTCTTTCATTCCCCGAACTGCATCTCTCTGGAACTCGCTTCCCCAGAGTTGTTTTCCTCCAAATTTCAACCCACAACTGTTCAAGTCTAATTATTACAGATATTTTATGAACAGAGGACACCAGTAATCTGGTGTATGGATTATTATTTTTTTTTACCAATTTGTTTTTCCTTCCTCCGTTCTGTTATTAAAAAAAAAAAAAAAAAAAAAAAAAGTTTGTTAACCACTACATGACAAGGAATATCTCCAAAGATGAATAAGCTCGTTTTATGGTAGACAGTGTGTGTGTGTGTGTGTGTGTGTGTGTGTGTGTGTGTGTGTGTGTGTGTGTGTGTGTGTGTGTGTGTGTGTGTGTGTGTGTTGAAAGGGTAAATGAAGACAGTATTTATTTGTTGTCATGATTCTTGCCGATGTCACCATTCGTTTATCTGACACTCAGGATCTCCTTAATTAGTTAAGCCAATTTCCCTCCAGTAACAAAGTGCTCTCTGCCTTAGGTATTGATTGTTCTTGAGCCTTTCACTGCAGGAATATCAACTGTATACCGGTATTATTCTTGCTAACGTCAAATGATTCCATTCTGATGAAGAAACCACCGCTAGTGGAGAAAGGGACACAAACATCCTCACTTCAACTGGAGACTAATTTGGCGGATTTTCCATTTTATCTACTGCCACCAGATGACTATTAATTTTAGAAGAAACCCTCATTGCGATGGGTTTATTGATAGTTGTAGTTCGACCGAAACAACATGATTGGTTAGGGTGGGAAGAAAAGAATGAGACAGTCGACTGAGACTGAAGAAGTTGGAGAGGCAGGGAGGAAAAGAATGAGGCAGTAGTTTAGAAAAGACCCCTCATCGTGATAGGATTATATTTAATTGTATTGTCGGGCTTCCAACGATCAAGTACTTGCCGCCCACCTGAATATCGCGGCTCCTGACGTCTTCTCCACCCCTTACTCACACGGCCCATTCAGACCGAGGCCTGGGTCGAGTGGGAGTAGAAGAGGAGAGGAGGAAAGCGGAGAAAGAAGTGAAGAAGAAGACGGATGTGGGGCAGGCAAATATGGAGCAGGGGACGACAGGACAATGGATCGCCAGTGTCAGAAATTCCTGAAAGCAGCGTATATAACACTCCGACGTAACCATGGTGCTAAGGTTTTGGCACATGCACAGCAGGAGTGGGACCGAACACAGGGAGCAAGGAGACAGCGAGGGCTGGAGAGAACTGCAGAGGAAAGGGAAGCTGAAACACAAGAATAAATGAAGTAAATAAGGGAATGATGGGAGGAGGAGGATGACTAGGTGAGGGGCAAAAAACACCCAGGACGTAGATTGGTAAACAAGCTCTTGAGGGGCCGGGGTGCAGAGGTTAATGCACTGGAGGGTCTCGGTGAGGGCTGCTATCTGCGAGATCTATACCCTGATGGTGTGCCAGTGAGTGAGAGCAGAGGGATTGAATAGGGTGTACTGATGACTCAATATCCGTATGGCAGTGTATAAAAGCATGCTCATGAGAGAGATGGGGTCAGAGAGAGTTTGGCAGTCAGACAGAAACTGTCTTGTGTCCAGCTGGGACAGACGAGGAGAATACAACCACGACCATGGGCTTTGCGGTACTAGTGAGTACAAGTATTTGAAGAACAGTCTTGCGGGAGAGTAACGCAAGGTGAATAAGTGCCGTTAAAGTGAAGTACCGGTAGTCACTACTCGGAAAAAACAGCAGTATTATTTGACGCGTATGTTCCAGGTCGTGATGTGTATTAATTAAGCAGTAGAATTAACTTAGAGTATGACTTATAACATTTGAGTGAACATTTATCACTTACTGAAGGGCTGTCTAGTCAAATGACTGAGTAAGCTTAAATCATACAAAACTATCAAGTTAAGTACTTAATTGCTGTCAAGTCGTACATAAGCGACTGAGATTTCCCTTGTGTCGAGTTGAGACTCGGGATAATAAGTTAGTGCTATAGTTGTGTAACCTGCTTCTAAAGTAGTGTAAATACTCTGTATACAATTGTTAAAATTAAAGGAAAAATTGATTGTGTGTTACAACCTTAGTGTAGAACTTAATTTTTGTAAGTCCGGGAGGGAGTATTGGGGCAGAAATGGGTATTTAATATCTTGTTTTCCTAACCTACGAGGTTGTAGGCCCCCTCTGGGCTTGTCTCCACACTCTCCGCTGCTACTGCCACACGCTATCAAGTATTAATTAGTGGCAGCCGTTCACCGTGCTCGGTGAGACTGCGTGCTAAGCATACCAAGGGTTATGTAGAGAGTGTAGGATACGACGGTATTTCTACCGAGAATGAAAGAGTTAGGGAGGCAGGGAGGAAACGAATGATTGGCACTGGCAGAGGAAAGATAAGGTGCACAAAGAATGACTAGCACTGGCTGAGGATAGATAAAGTGTGGTGGATGAGGTTAGGTTAGCCGTGTCAGAGGCAGTGAGTGATTAACCAAACATCTAGCTAAATACCCCGTCCCTTCATGCTCCTCATCATCCACACTTCCCTTCCTCAAAATCCTTCGTACTTCTCTATAACATATTCCATCGTTGTATACTTCCCGTTTCACCATTTTTCCTTCTTCCTGTCTTTTCCCCTTCTCTCTCATGACCCACCCACACACCTCCCATCTCACTCAATGTGAGGACAACATTAATTTTTCCTTAAAAATATAAAACGGAATTGTGGAGATGTGGCATGGGAGAAAAATAGGCGAAACACACACACACACACACACACACACACACATACACACGATACAATTCCGCCCTTGAAATTCAGCAGGGCAGAAACTCCCTGGGATTATTTCTTTTATTAACCTAAGGGGGCCTGGAGGAGAGAGATGGAACAGAATTAACCCGAAAAGCGAAGCATTACCTAGAAACTATTCATTTACATATATGGTATAGGTCCCTTGTTTCACTTAAGGAAAAGTGCGCTAAGCAAACATATTACTATTTTTTCAATGGTTATTTGTTTCTGTGTGGAAACACACACACACACACACACACACACACACACACACACACACACACACACACACACACACACAATGCAAGGGTAGCATCACCAATCATAGCACAAAGACACCATGACCACAATACCTAGAACACCATCATCATCTCCATTCGCAAATTAGGGTCAAGCGAACATTAAGCTAAATACACACACATCACTGAAATAACAAGTTTTATAGTATAATTATTATTATTAGTCTTCTAGTCTGTTGAAAGAGAAACCAAATTATACGAAGAAAAAGACTTTGATGAGAAAAGGAGAGCAGGACCTGAGGCGAGGACAATAATCCGGTTACCGAGGCTTTTCATGCCTTGACCTTTACAAAATATAACCTTTCGTCAGCCATTCATAAATTACGGATTGCCTATACTAAACTCTTACCACCTTTATTTTGTCCAGGTTTTCGTGCTTTCCTAGCTCAGTGACAGAGAAAAATTAATGTATGGCTCTACACCGTTTCCATAGCACTATTTCGTGGCTACCATCATACCATAGTGTTATTTCATTGTTACAATTCAGCATACAAGGCGGCAATTTTAGTCCAATATGCGTAAAACGGTTATAATATTAAGCAGCATTATATCCTGGTGATAACCTGTGGTCTGCCCACCAACAAGTGAGGGTGAAGGGTAACCTGAGGAGAATGCTGAGTGTGGTGTGATGTGGTGTGATTATGGGACTGGTGAGGTGAAGGGGAATGAAAGCATGGTGGTGGTGGTGCTGGCGGTGGTGGTGATAGGGAATGAAAGTGTGTTGGCGTGGGGGTAGAGGTACTGGTGCATGAGTGGAGCGGTGTAAGGTTCGCAGAGGGATGCACAGCAGAGGAGGCAAGGGAGGATGCAAAGGACGACAAAGGCGAACAGTGAATGTAAAGAACAGGCGAGGAGGGATAGCGAATGTAATACTGGAGAATGAAAAAGAACAGAGACAAAAAGTGAGACTGTAAAGGGAAGAAAGAGAACTGAGGACAATGGAGTATGAGAACCAACAAAGACACTCCACATTCCTCCCGCCACATCCGTTATTCTCTCCTTCCTGTTTCTTGTTAGCTTGTCTTTTCATTTACTATTATAACGTTTTCTTCCACCCAGTCTTATCTACTCCTGTCTACTGTACCCCCTCTCTCGCTCTCTTCCTACCAGTCCGCTCCTCCGTTTCTTTTTCATCCCGTCTCCTCCCGTCTCTTTTCTCCTGCTCTCACCTCCTCCTCCTCCCAATCCCCTGCACCCCCATCTCCCTCTCTCACCCCCCATTCCCTTCTTTATTCTCTCCATTCCAGTCAGTGTGATGGCAACTTTCATTTCCTGGTAAACTTAAAATCTGAAGCTGACGCCAAGCCATGTTGGAAAAAAAAAAAAAAAGATTTTCTGAGATAAAGAATGTTATGTCCATTTCACTGGGCACTCTGCTGGTAAATCCCCTGCTTTGGTGATCCCTAATCCTATTTCTGGATCCTCCCACCACATTCCTTAGTAGGCAATAGAGGAAGTATGAAAAAATTAATTCATGCGAGTCTGAGGCAAGTGGCGCCGATGCGGTAAAGTCAAGAGAAGAGCAAACGTGCGAGGAAAAAAACCGTTCAAGAATGAAGTAGCGAGCACGAACAAGCAGAGAGTGAACACAGGGTAAAAAGGGTGTTGGTTCCGAAGCGGCAAGAATGAAAAACAGGAGCATGGGTCATGAACAATAAGGAATCGACACAGAAGAATTACTAAGAACAGTTTGTGAGGAGACGATGTGAAGGGACATGGGGAACCAGAAGGGACAAAACATGATAAATAATGTGTGATGACATGAGACAGATAGAGCAATACGTAGCATGAAATACAATCGTAAGGGAAAGAATAAAGCAATTGAAAGGCAATGAACTTCCATGTGAAGTACAAATCTGTTTGACCAATCAGTGACACTGTGAGAGAGTGAGCCCAAAGAACTATGAGAGTGGAGGTGGAGGTAATGACCTGTACGCCGGGTGCGGAACAAGGACAGAAGGCAGTATGAAGGTAGTATGTTGACTCATGGGTGATCAAAGCTGGGGTGAGGTGACGTGAGATGACAACGAGATGGAATGGAGATGAAGTACAGTAGGCTGACGCTGAGGTGCGGTTGTCAGGGTGCGAGATGGAAATGGGAGAAGTAACGGGAAGGAGGGAGACAAAGGATGGATGATGGGAAGATATAAAATTAGGGAGGCATCATTTGTGTAACCCTAAAACAGTACACCTGGGTCTGAGAGACCCGACCACTTTTTGCCACTTACTGGTTTAGCAACTACTATATGCCAGGGACCCCTGCCCTTCTCAATAGCTTCCTAGGTTTGGATGCCGATGCTAAAGGTGGCTGTGTGGTTTTCCAGGTCTCCTGTTTTGGTGTATAACACACTAAAGTATAACACTGAGTCTGTGAGACCCAGGTGTACTGGATAAGGGGAGCTGAAATTTACTGTTGTGTGATGCAAATTTTTTTCACCCTGTGAATTGCCATCTCCACACCACGAAGACCCTTCATGCCACTAGCTATGACAGCAGTGCGAGCATCATTGTGTCGTTCGTTTCTTATGGGGTCCATGTAAACAGAAACTGTAAAGATTTTTTACAAAAATTTGCCTAAAATGCTTTAAATATGTTAATTTTAATTGTATATTCATTATTGCACAGTAAATTGAACCAAAAAGGTTGTAGATTTGTCAAGGATTCAGTAAATAAAACACAAGTATTTTTTTTTTCTATTTTGTGGGTCTGTGAGACCCAGGTGTACTAATGGTGTATAGGCGCAAATAGGTGTACTGTTTTAGGGGTAAGATAACAGAAGGAAGGAGTATTGAAAGGTCAACGAAAGATTCACTGTAGTAAATATAGTAGTAGGAGGAAGGAAGGCAGGACAAATGTTGGGCGAAATAGCATAAACCGAAGTACATAAAATTAAACTCTAAGAAGTCTGCCTAAATGATGCTAAAATTTCCAAGGGAATGAAGTGCAGACTAAAACTGCACTTCAATGGTGAGAGAGGAAGCTATGATGGGAATGATGAGGATGGAGGAGGCCGGAGGGAGCTGAGGAGGCAAAGGATCGTTGAGGGAGAGGGAGGCATGTGGTGGTGGAGGTTTGCAGTGACTGATGATCAATAAGATACACGAGGAGTGTGTGACAACCCAGGGTACAGGAGGCTCAAGGGTGGGAGGGAGGGACAGAGGCCTGGGAGAAAAGCATGACCAGATAAGGAGAAAAGCAGATGAGAGGACAGGATAGGAAGCAGAGAGGGGAGAAAAAAGAAAAGGCAATGGTAAGTTACGTAGAACAAACAATAACTAAAGCAAAGAAGAAGGCAGGATAAGACAGAAAGGGGGGAGGAGTGGGAAAAATAAAAAGATGAGGCAGAAAAACGAAAAAAAAAAAAAATGGGAGCTGCAGAGAGAGAGAGAGAGAGAGAGAGGGGGGGCAGAGAGGAGGGATTCAAGAAATATTCGTATATGAAAAAACAATGAAAAGGAGAGTAAGAAACACTTAATAAAAAAATAAAAGGAAAGAGATAGGAGTGAAGTGGAGGAGGGTGTGGCAAGAATGAAAACAGAGAAAGAACAAGTGAAAGTTAAGTGCCAAAATGCGAACCAAGGAAAGGGTGGATGTGAGGAGAGGGAGAGGAGGTGGGGGAAAAAGGGGGAATATGGGAATTAAGAGGAAATTAAAGGATGATAAGTCAGAGAGTAAAGGGAATTGTAAAGAATAAGTGTAAAGCCAAAAGTGATGGAAGAGATGGAGAGAAGTGAGGTAGGAAAGGAAAGAAAGAAAAAGATGCAGGATATACAGAAGGAATGTGAAAGGTAAGTGGTGAAAACAAAAGGGATGGAAGGGTGACGGAAGACACAAGAAGAAAATTGGAAAAATTAAAGAGATGAGGCTTGTATGGAGTAATAAGTGTCGCAGTCAGTAACTGAGAATAAACAAGACAGTGAATAAGACGGTGGGACAGAAAGGAAACTGAGAGGAGCAGGATTTGGAGAGGGAATACGAGAGGAGAGGGGTGGAAATGAAACAATGGTGGGGCAGGTGGGAAAAGAGGGAACGGTGAGAGGAAAGAAGCAAGGGGATTGGAGTGAGAGACTGGAAGGAAAAAAAGAAGGTGAGAGAGAGAGAGAGAGAGAGAGAGAGAGAGAGAGAGAGAGAGAGAGAGAGAGAGAGAGAGAGAGAGAGAGCGAGAGAGAGAGAGAGATTAGAAGGAGGTAAGGGGAGGGATATTAAAGTGGGGAAAAAGGTGTAATCGGTCTCTTAGGAACATCCACTGCCCCGGTCATGTTACTCTGCTGGCACACTCATTCCACACTACACTACACTACACTACACTACACTACATTACACTACACTACACTACATTACACTACACTACACCACACTACACTACACCGCACCACAACACACCACTACGACTCCGCATACCACACCAAACCACCCTTTCACAACACCACGACACATCCCCGTCACACTCACACCATACTACAGAACGGCACACTACACCACACCACACCACACCACACTCACACCATACGACACCACAGCACAACACAGCACAGCTCAGTAAACCACATCACTTTCACTCACCATCCCTCACTTGCTGTTTCAATCAGTTCAATTAATAGAGGGCTGTTTCTCTCTCTCTCTCTCTCTCTCTCTCTCTCTCTCTCTCTCTCTCTCACACACACACACACACACACACACACACACACACACACACACACACACACACACACACACACAACGCTTCAATCATTTCACTCTTCATAGGACTCGCATCAGCACAGCATAAATCCATTAAATTAACCACTACAGATGACATCATCACGCGCTGATCAGAAAGCAGAGAAAATTTCAGATTATTTCAACTGAATTCAGGTCAAAGGCATGCAACTCTTACAAGACACTAAGCCCAAGCTAAGTTACATGAGCAAGTCAAAAGATGATGTTGATCATATCTTTAAAAATTTAAAACAAAAACGAAAACATCTCCACATTATTCCTTTAAACATCAGTGTCTAAGCTGAAACGTTATTTACCGGGGCCGTAGGCTATAAGCTTACAGACTCTGCAACCATCACGTATTGGGTACACTATATCAGTCTGAATTCTGCTGTCACACATGTACAGTGGTGCGGGAAACTAAGGACTTCAACGGCCATCACTTGTGCTACAGATTTCTTATAAGTCCTATGATACGCCAGAAATAGGTTTAATATTGGAAATTATCTCCTTCCTTAATATGATCCACATCAGACAGGATAAAGGAACTACAGAACTGTGGACGAGTTCACAAATGGCAAAGGCAACTTATGAGATCTGTCAAGAGCTGTGGTTAAGCAGGCTGTGCGTCAAATTATATTATGCCAGGCTGAGAAGGCAAAGGGAAAACTAAACAAGATAGGATTTCCCAAAGCCAAAGGACCCCCCTCCCCTCAGATAAAAACCAAAGGACAAAGAATCAAAGTAGTACGGGTTGAATATACACATAGAGAAGAGGGAAATTAACGACTGCACCGAGAGTAAAAGGATCTGAGTTATATAAGGTATGTATACGAAAAGAATATTCGTCAATAATACTAAAGGGCTGAGTGGCTTATTGCAAAGAGAAGGAAGAAATCAGTTTTAAGGATAAGAATATGAAGAAGATTGAATATTAAATATATAAGGTAAATATTTCTGGAATAAAAATGAAATGGAATAAATTTAAATGCGAAATTGCTGTGGATAAACTGTAGGTTTTGTCTCTTGAAAAATTAACATGTGGCAGGCGTTCAGTTCCATTGTACTTCTTCAAGCGCTGTTGATGCGAGAAGAAACATGCTTTAGAATGTAAGTGAGAAGTTGAATTAGTGAAGAAGCAAGAGGTTAACAGAACAACGAAAACAAGGACTACTGTAGATCAGAAGGAAAACCAACGACGAAAAGGAAGGATAGTGTAAATATTGCACAAATTTAGTCATGCAGTAGGAAACAACAGTGGAAATTAACATTGGAGGAAAAAAGAATATATGATACCAGTACAGGGAAAATAGGAAAAACCACAGAGTACAGTGAGAAAGACAAATCAG
This sequence comes from Coenobita brevimanus, assembly GCF_032717465.1. Taxonomy (NCBI): domain Eukaryota; kingdom Metazoa; phylum Arthropoda; class Malacostraca; order Decapoda; family Coenobitidae; genus Coenobita; species Coenobita brevimanus. Next base: position 28,940,963 of record NC_137026.1, read on the forward strand.
CCACAAGGAGAAGCGAGTGAAATATGGCAGAGTGAAAAAGAGGCAAAATGTAAAGTGAGTGGAGGATAAATCAGTCCTGATATAGAGACGACAGTCAAACAAAGCTGTGAAAGAAAAAAATCTCACTGAAAGATATATCAATCAAGAGGATGAAAAGTGTAAAATATAACAGAGAGAAAGAAGAGACAAAGAACGGATCGACTAGGAGGAGTATGACAAGGAGAGGGCAGATGACTGCAAGAGAAAAAAATGATTAAATCACATGGATGAAGAAGAAGGGAAAAAGAAGTGTAAGAGAGAAAAGTAGCGAAGGGAAATATTAAGCAGACAGACGAGGCTAAAGTAAAAATTGACAGGGAGAAAGGTGAAAAGGATCTATGGTCTATAAATCACAAAAGAGAGAAAGGTGAAAAGGATCTATGGTCTATTAATCACATTAAAAGAAAATCTTTGTCAACAACCAACCCAAAGAAAAAAAGGATTTCTAGCAAGTGAAATGAGAAGCCGGAAGCAATGCGAGGAGACAGGGGTGAGACAGGGGAGAGGGGATATGAAGTGAGGCATTTTGAGGATAATGCTTCCTTCCTCACTTTCACCACCACGCCATCACTCCTGCCTCACTCTCACCACCACTCCTACCTCACTCACCATCACACTATCACTCCTGCCTCACTCGAACCACCACACCCCCATTCCTGCCTCACTCACCACCACACCACCACTCCTGCATCACTCACACCACACCATCATTCCTGCCTCACTCATGCGCACCACTCCTGCCTCACTCGCACCATCACACCACCACTCCTGGCTCACTCGCACCATCACACCACCACTCCTGCCTCACTCTCACCACCACATCTCCATGCCTCTCACCTTCACCCTCTTGCCTTTCCTCCCACTCCCTCACTCTGCCTTCCTCACTTCTCTCTTCTCTTCTCACCCTCTTACCCTTCCTGTTCTTTCCTCCTTCCTTCTCCTCCCTACCTCCCACACTCCGCTGGCTTTATCGAATCTAGAGCCACGCCTATTTGAAAATTGTGGTGGCGGTGCTGGAGGCTTCATGCGCCGGTGGAGAAGAGGAAAAAATAAACATGAAGGGAAAAGATACAACTGGGAAGACTGAAGAGATGTAGGATGAAGGAAAGGAGGCCAATAAATAAATAAGTATATAAATAAATAGGAGAAAGGGATTTATGGAGGGGAATAAAATGAAGGAGTGAGGAAAAAAATATAGGAAAGGAAGATACAAAGAGAGGCAAGGGTATTATCGTAAGTGGAGAAAATCGAGAAAAAATTCATTGTGTGTGTGTGTGTGTGTGTGTGTGTGTGTGTGTGTGTGTGTGTGTGTGTGTGTGTGTGTGTGTGTGTGTGTGTGTGTGTGTGTGTGTGTGTGTGTGTTTGTTTGTTTGTTTGTTCGTTTGTTTGAAGGTGATGGTGAGTGTGTGTGGGGTATGAGAGCTTTGGCTGGGTCAGTCTGCATAAAAAAAAGCATAACTGTGGAAGTTGACGTGGACTATACTAAGAGTAAAATTAAAACTAAGGACGTAGATAAGAGTCGGTTTGAGTCTAGGTTTGTCAAGGATAAATGAAAATAAATTAGTAGGTGGATAAATGGATGAAAATAAAGCAGCAACTGGACTGGTCCATTGGAAAGAAAGGCTGAATTAACCATACGGACTGAACTGGAATGAGAATATACCTGAGTATTCCCGTGACGTCATCATTTTTTCATACCTGTCACCCTCTCCCGTTCCAAGAGCATAAGATATTGCCAGAATTACCTTACCAAAATGAATTACCGGAACGGCTTACTGGAAACAGCCAACTAACTCAGCCGGACCGCACAGGATCTCCAGACAACTAAGAACTGAAGGTCGTTGAGTTTTCCTTTCAGTATTCCAGCTCTAGTAATTGTGAGGACATAGTTAATGTGACTGAGGGAAGTGTGGGGCGAATAACAGTCAATACGAGGGAGAACTGAACAGTGTAGAATGGAGTCATAAATGTGAAACAGACAAGAGGAAGTAAAATAAGAAGAAAAGGAGATGAAGGAGAGTGATGGCAGCCACCGAGGCGCCATTCGATTTATAAAAAAAGAAGGGAAGGGATGAAAAGGCGACGGTCGCCTGTGAAAAGGAAGGGAAACATGGCTGAACGGACACTTAAGGGACATGAGGAAGAAGCGAAGACAGCAAGACGCACGAGACAAAAAGCAAAGAGAAATCAAAAGACAAATGTTTGT
>NC_137026.1:28943307-28988307 GCF_032717465.1 Coenobita brevimanus
GCCCTGCGGTGAAAGGAGTACAAAGAAAAGCAAACAGCAACAGACCTGTTGGTCCTTTCGTGGCTGTTTGGTATAGGAAAGGTTAAAACTAACAAAACCGTTCTATCGGTTAAAGTCAAGAACAGAAAAGCAGGAAGGCAACCCCCTCTCAGCCGCCCACCCACCCACCACACCCTCCAGCCAAAGTCGGCAGGAAACAGTGAGAAGGACCACCATGCAGCATAGAGAAACTGTCATGGAAATATCACGGGAAGAGGGAAAGGAAATCTTATTCTGCATTATCTACCTGAAAAGGAACGTAACATTGTCAACAATATTTTTTGATGTTTCACCGGTTGTGTCATTCGGGTTCTGATATGTATATATATGTATGAATGTACAGTATATATAAATGTATTATTCAGGAGTAAACATACTAACCTGAGGGTCAGAAGACAGATACTTATCCAAGAGACCTTTTAAAGATCAGTACTGTATTACAGTTTTCCACATTGGAGGGCAATATGTTCCATATACTGTATTTACATCTTCATTGAAGAAGAAATACTTAGCATCATGCGACTGGAATCGTTTGCAGATTATTTAATGCCCAGGGCCTCTTGTATAATTCGAGCGATCAACTGTGCAGTATTTATCACTAGTCATGTTATCGCGTCCCTTGAATATTGTGTGATTAGTGATCGGAGGCACCGACACCGTGTCCTGATTTTACCATTTTGGAGAAAGGCTGCCACCGAACTAGCTGTGTAGGAAATACTCCAAGGTAAGATAACTGTTTATACGATAGTGCTTCCCTTCCCTGCTCCTCCTCCTCCTCCTCCTCCACTCCCTCCTCCTGAACTCCCTCCTCCACTGAGCTTCCTTACACACACACACACACACACACACACACACACACACACACACACACACACACACACACACACACACACACACACACACACACACACACACACACACACACACACACATACACACACACACACACACACACACACACACACACACACACACACACACACACACACACACACACACACACACACACACACACACACACACACACACACACACACACACACACACACACACACACACACACACACACACACACACACACACACACACACACTTCATACTTTGGCAGCAGCGCTTCACGCAGGCCTTGTAGGAGGCTCTTCTTTATTTTTAGCCAACATTGGTTCCGCTAAAGCTGCCAGGCTCATCCCGCCGCATTACAGCATTTTTTTCCTCGTTCGCCATGCTATTTTTCCTCGAGTTTACCGAGCAGTTGCTGAGAATGTCTGCACTTGATTTACAACACCAGCCTACTCTCCGGGTGAGGAGGCTTTGGAGGGGCGGGAACGACGAGAAGGAAGAATGAAGGCAGTGAGAGGATGTGGGTAGCAAACGGGAAAGAAGGAAGGATAATATGAAGAGTGTTCAGTATTTTGTGGATATCTGTATACAGTGATGCCGGAGGGTGGTTACGAAATACTTAAAGCATTCACCCACACATCACCTAATGACGCTTATAAATTTTCTCATAATCTGATGTGTAGTAGTTTAAGTAGTTAGTGCTTTGCTGCAGGTACAGTACGTCCCTAAGTGTGCTGATACATCAATATCAGAATCAGTTTAGTGTATCAGAACTACCGTATTCCGTGTATCCTCCCACTCTGCACCCCTTCACTACGTTTCGCTCAGTTTGCCTTCTGATTTTCTTTTGTCTTATTTCCTGGTATGGGATAAGGAAGGAATAAGTATCAAAATTTTTTCCTGCGTTTCGCAAAAAGGTGATGAAAGTGTTAGGAATGTAAACTGCAAACGCTTGAGTTTAGTTAATGTCCACATAACCCTCCCTGGTTTACACAAGTGTATTTAGTGAAAAGCTAACATTTTGAGATCAAATTTTCCCATATGAGATGGTAGTTCTTGATATATTAAAGGTTAGCTTTACTTGCACTACAGCATCTTAATGTGTTACTGTTTCTCTGTATGAAAGAGTAATACACAGTTTTGTTGAAGGTTAGCTTGTAATTTTTCATTTTATGCTTTTCCAAGTAGTAATTTTCTTAACCAAACATGAGTCTGTGGACACCCTTTATATTGAAGGAAGTGTGGTGGCGTCACAGCCCATCATTTATACTGCAGACTCGTCCAACCATGAGTCCAGAAGGGGAGAACTGGTGTCCAGGAATTCCTCATTTCTGTATCTTCCCACTATATGTGAACTTGGAGATTTTGATGATGATGTTGGTGATGTTAATATGTATGATAATGGTGATGGTGGTGATGATGATAATGTTCTTGATAATGATGATGGTGGTCACGATGGCAGTGGTGGTGATTCCTCTTTGTGATGTTGATGATGATATGGGTGATGATAACGGTTGTGGTGATTCCTGCCTATGGTTTTTATTCCTTTCGAAGTCAAGATCTAAGAAGTTGCAGTCAAATGTGTAAGGATGTGAGAGTGGCAGTGGAGGCTGGTGGTGACGATGGACTGATCAACATGCACTCTAGGCAACAGTAGTGCTTGTTGAGTGCCTGGGATAGATAGAGGCAAAGATAGAAGGGTATGTAGTTGGAAGCGAATGCGAAAGATCAAGCAGAAGGAGGGTGTGGGGGTGGAAGTCAGCATGGAGAGAAAGTTAAAGGTGAGTGTGGACGAGTTGTGGGTGGATGTAGGTGAAAACAAGGTAGGGGGAGGGTGTGCGGGTGTGGGTTGGATATGATAAGGGTGAGGGTGTAGGATGCAGTGGAGGACAAGGTACTGGAACTGCACATTCCTATATGCCTTAATATTTGCAAGTACAGGGAGAGTGGGAACGTGGGTGGAAACGGTAAAAGAAGCTGTGGTGTTGGTATGTGCTGGTGTCAGTTTTGAGCAGGTCGCCTTTAACCTGCTTCCGCTGTAGGTCAGGGTCACTGTCCTGTCTTCCGGTATTAAAGGGGTCTTCGTCGGAAACCATCGAGGCTGCTCTTGACTTCTATCCTTCATTTTTGGTCTGCTTGTCCCTCCGTGTGTCTTCTGTGTGTACTGAGTGTGGGATCAAAGGCTTCGTCTGATGGGTGTAGTGCCCTGGTGTATCATGGTAGTGGCAGCGGACAGTTTATGAAGGATTAATTATGTACGAGATTTCTTTGTAGACAGTTTACCCGCTCCAGTTACACGTACTTCTGTTTTTAATCACTTTTATTCACCTTTAATATCCCAGTGGGTTGACATCCTCATCTTTCATCACCGTCTACTTTCCCTTTCTCTTTCCATTCATCTTACAGCCTTCTCTCTCATTTCCATCTTCTCCTTTGACATTCCATACATTTGACACCCTCTCTGTTCCTTCACCCTCCTCACTTAACTACGTCCTCGTAATCCCTTAGCAGCTGCACCATAATAAGGCTGCTAAAGTTTTATACTAAACTGAAAACAAGGATGAGGTAGAGTAAGGCTGGAGCTGGATGGGCTGTAAAACACATTACGTACATCATGATCCAAACATATAAAATGGGGTAGGTTCACATTCCCCAAAGCCGTGTTGAAGCTTTAGACCCCCCGAGGTTCAGAATTAATTTATATATTGAGTTCACGTTCACCAAAACCCCAGGTTCTGTAGGATTTCCCTTACTGCTTAAGTGGTGTTGTGGAATGAATGTGTTAACGCGTAAATTTACTAAAATACAGTAAGTGTGACTAACAGAATGCTGTGAAGAGTGTGTATGATGGTGCTAAGGCTGCAGTGCGTGTGGATGGTGAACTGAGTGAATTTTTCTCTTTGAAGGTTGGGTTGAAACAGGGATGAGTCATGTCTCCATGGTTGTTCAATCTGTACATGGATGGGGTAATAAAAGAGGTACAAGGTTGGGTAGTGGATGTTGAAGTGGCCCTGGTGAGAGAGGGTAGTGTTTGGAAACTCCCTGTACTGTTGTTTGCAGATGATACTGTGTTGTTGAGTGAAGACGAAGGAGAGCTGCAAGGCTTGGTGGATGAGTTTGGGAGAGTATGTAAGAAACGGAATCTAAAGGTGAATGTAGGGAAGAGTAAAGTGATGGTCTTTGAGAGAGGTGAAGTCAGTGAATGTACAGCGAGGTAGGATGGCGAGGAATTGGAATATGTGAGTACGTTTAAGTACTTGGGTAGTGTGATGAGTAAGGATGGAGGTTTGGAGGGTGAAGTGCTTGAAAGGGTACAGCAGGGAAGAAAGGTTGCTGGTTCCTTGAAAGCAGTGATAAGAAGCAGGGAAGCGAGCATGGAAGTGAAAAAGTTACTACATGACAGTATTGTGATACCAACTCTAACGTATGGAAGTGAAGCTTGGACGTTGTTGGAAGGACACAAGTCAAGAGTGAGAGCAGTGGAAATGAGTTATTTAAGAGAAGCCTGTGGAGTCGCATGGAGAGACAGGCTGACAAATGAGGATATAAAGGAGCGTTGTGGTGTGGATGTGGATGTGATAGGAAGCGTTAGGAGGAATACACTGAGGTGGTTTGGCCATGTGGTGAGGATGGAGGGTGAAAGACTGACGAAGAGAGTGTATGTGAGTGAGGTGTAGGGGGGAAGAGGGAGGGGGAGGCCGAGGATGAGATGGAGAGATGGGGTGGAGAGGTATATGAGAGAGGGGGGTGTGAGTTGGGAGCGGGGCAGTGAAATGGCGGAGGACAGAGCGACGTGGAGGCGATTTGTTTGTGGCCACCCCGAACGGGATTGAGGCGTCTGGCAATAGATAGACAGATAGATAGTGACTAACAGTGATTGGCAGGTGTGTTACGATAAGAGGAAATGATGACGTGTGAAATGAAGGATAGTGAGACAAGTTGATGGGGAAGACGGAGAGAAAGGGAGTGAGAGAGTGAGGAAAAAGAAGGCAGAAGAAAGAGTGAAGAAGAGTCAGGGAAGGGAAAGTTAACAGCGGGAAGGGGAGAGTTGCGAGAGAGGAGCGTCATTCTGCATGTGTTGAAATAAGGATAAGATTCAGTATTGAGGAGGAGGAGAAAAGCGTAATGGTACAAATAAAGATGAGGCTGCTGAGTGTGTGTGTGTGTGTGTGTGTGTGTGTGTGTGTGTGTGTGTGTGTGTGTGTGTGTGTTTGTGTGTGTGTGTGACTAAACAAACATTATGATCAGTAGACCTGGCTTTTAATACTGGCTAAAGATGTGAGTAAAGTTTTTCATATTCAGAGGTGGTTTGCTAGATGAGATACGGCGGTTCACAATTGGTGATGTGTAGGGAAGTGCTGGATGTTGGGGGAGGGAGCTGCTTGCGCGAAAATCAGCAGGATTTTCCTTCACCATAGGCTTACGCTACGAAAAGCAGAACCCAGTGGTGGCCTAATTACTGAGATGTGGCGTTCACAAACAGTGACCGGTGAGCAGGCATGAAAGGGAGAACAAGAACAGGGAAGGTACTTGTGTGAGGGACAGAGTCAAGCCAATAACCCTGAAAATCAGTTAACTTGGCCTTTGTCATAGGCATCTTATATCTGTACTCTACAGTAACGTAAGCAAAGGTGACACGGTTAACGACAAACAATTTACTATACAGTTTTTACGCCAACTATCGCCATGTCTGTTATGAATGCCAAGCTGTAAGAACTGATTATCGCCAGATGACGAAGCTAGTCACAATGAGGTGCTAAGTAAAGAATTGAGTAATACTTTTATCTGATTCTGCCACTTGCCTACGTGAAATAAGTTGCAGAAGGGCATAAGTTTGTGCCAAGTTAAGGTAAAATGACTATAGTTACTGCATTATGCACTGCAGCGGCTATGGCAGTAGCTTGCAACTTCAACCTTGATGACTGTGATACTGAAACGCAATGAACGGCCAACAGTCTAAACACGAGGAATGGCTAGTGGTGGAGAAGGGGGAGAGGGAGGCAGAAATAAAATCAGTATTAAGGAAGAAGTGAGAGGAGGGAGGGAGCGACTACATGTGGAAGGTGAGAGGCCAGCACTGCACCATACTGGACCAAAATACTAATTAAATTATGGTGGCAGTGAGACAGAGTTATTGATAACAGTGAAGTAATTTTAGTGAAAGTATTAAGGTAAAGTTACTGAAGGCAAGAATAAGTAATGATAGCGTTATGGTGAGGCAGTGTGTGGTGGTGAGGCAGTGTGATAGGGTGAGGCAGTGTATTGTGGTGAGGCAGGGTGTTGGGATGAGGCGGTGTGTTGTGGTGAGACGGTGTGTTGTGGTGAGGCAGTGTGTTGTGGTGAGGCGATGTGTTGTGGTGAGGCGATGTGTTGTGGTGAGGCAGTGTGTTGTGGTGAGGCAGTGTGTTGTGGTGAGGCAGTGTGTTGTGGTGAGGCAGTGTGTTGTGGTGAGGCAGTGTGATGGGGTGAGGCAGTGTGATGGGGTGAGGCAGTGTGATGGGGTGAGGGTGTGTTATGGTGAGGCGGTGTGTTGTGGTGAGGCAGTGTGTTGTGGTGAGGCGATGTGTTGTGGTGGGGCAGTGTGTTGTGGTGGGGCAGTGTGTTGTGGTGGGGCAGCGTGCGTTGTGGTGGGGCAGTGTGTGTTGCGGTGGGGCTGTGAATAGTGACAATGTACTGAGGAACTTATGACGATATATTTCCACCACAGAAATAAATAATCGTAAATAATTTAGACACCACTAAACCAATAACACCTCAGGGAGAATTATGATGATAAATAGTCAGGATGGAAACTCAGCTGGGAGGTATGGAGGAGGAGTGGAAGAACAGGGGGAAGGAAGGGAGAGGGGAGCACAGAAGTTGGTTCAGATTAATACATAGGCTACGCGAGACGACCAAAACGAAGCCCCAATCCTCTCCCCAGACACTTCAATTTTAGTCAACCTCAGACTGACCTTTACTACTTAAAAGGTTAATTATAGGCATGTCTACTGTAATTCTTCCAGACAGAAAAGTCCTCCCGTAAAAGAATAAATGTGTCATATTTCTGAAAGATAAATGTAAGTGACGTTACCGTATTGCCTGGATTAACAAAACTTTTTCTTCATTTCTTTATGATATATGAAATTGTTATAATGTATACCAATGCTATAGTTCATTTGCTTTAGCCTGGCCCTGACTTTTTTTTTTTTTCCTTTGGAGCTTATTTCACGGAGCTCAGTGGCAGAAAAAGACATTACTGTGACTCTGCATACTTTGTTATAGGACTTCTTTGTTAAGAAGTTATAACAATAGTGTTCATCTGTTGTTATAACTCAACATTCACGATCGACGATGGCAATTTTAGACCAAGGTAAAGTGAACAAAGTAGTGTACTGTTAAAGGACATACTGTACCTTAAACAGCCAAATTACAATATTACAAGTTTTCAGCGGCGCAGTCCGTGAATACGAGTTGTTATTGTATATTAAGGTATCATTCACGTCAGATAATTTTATGCTAATGATTTACAGTAAAGGCAGTAGTGTGTGAGTGATGCTGGGTACTGTGGATGACTGTACCCTGATATTTGACACACATTCACCATTCTGAATATTTTTAATGGATGGTTTTAACTCCTTCATGCATATAATTTCTGTTACAAGTGAGGATGGAGTGCATGGTGCTGTGTGAGCGAGGTGTCGAGCCAGGACCTCCTGTGAGTATGTCAGGTGGAGACGAATGGTGGCTCAGGAGAACCTACATCTCTAACGTTCAGGTTCATTTGTGGTTTAAGGAAAGGAATACAGAGGAGTACCAAAGCAATAGATTTGTTTAAGAGAAGACTACGACTGTGATATCTAAATCTGTGAGCTGAAGATAAAGATAACAAGAAGGATCGTAATAATAAGTAACATGAAAGATGAGTGAGGGTGAGGTGAGGGGAGTGAAGGTGAGAGTGGGGCTATGTCCTCTGAACTGTGTCATGCCAAACATTGCCAGTACCAACACCCACTTCACAACTACAGGGACACATTACCAGCATTTGTATATGATGTCACTTTTCACACTACCAATATCACAATACCAGCAATTGTTTGGTACCTAGACCCGTAATCTCATCGGTTAAGGAAGCTCCCTAACACCTTTTCCTAAGCGACTCCTTTTTGCATATTCAACTTTGCTGTCATCTTTGGTACATAAATCATTCCAATATCGCCATACTCTGCATAGATAGCGTGCAAAAAGATATTAACCTGCCGTAACCCAAAATAAATCGCTAAGTAAGGGACGTTGAGAGCCAGCTTGCCCTCAAATGTCCCAGATTACTTGGAACTTTCCTGCCTTTATAAATTAGGATCCCTGTTTACTTCGACAATTTAATTCATCCAGCACTTTATAGAATGTGGTTGCTCTCTCTCTCTCTCTCTCTCTCTCTCTCTCTCTCTCTCTCTCTCCCTACCAAAATATTCCTTATCCTTCCAGTATCACCTGTTCCATGTCTCCTGTCCCTCCATCATCGTCCCTCGCCATTTCCCTTCACCAGTATCGTCAGTTTGGGGGTCGATTATGAAGTAATTACCATCAGTCTCGGAGGAGAGGGGGAATAGAGGGGCCTGAACTGATATCCTATTTTGTAACCAGTATCTGCAAATTTACTGACCGATTATTTGTGATCACATAAACTGCATTCAGAAATTAAATCTTATTTGTTCCTGAAATATGGTCTGTAACCGGATACTTAAGAATGAAGACACAGTGGACAGAGAAAAAGTAAGATCGGGCACGTACTGAGAGGATGAAGCACGTTAGTGATTGAAGAGGTTGATATAATGACAAAATTCGTAGTAGTATATATGGAACTACTTATGTTTTATCCACTTGTCTCTGAACATCGCGGACCAAGATCTGCAGGAAGTGTACTGTGGCGCTTTCCTTCACTAGTACTTCAGCATCCTCTTGTGTTGCGGTGTTGATTGTTGAGGGATTTGGAATTGTCCAGGCCTTGATGATGGCCATGGGATTTCCTTGGTCAACCTCCTACAAGAGCTGATCGTCTGTCCAACCAAGGCAGGATCCAGCTCCACCCACCACAAGCCAACACCAAATTCCGACACTATAACCACTTCACACCTGACATCACAGAGTTTAGCCCAAATCACCAGTCCTTCGTAAATACAGCCTCACGGGGCAGTCTTCCCTAGTAACTCTTCGGATGATAGACCTATGCAGCAGTCACCCTCAGGGGCAAACCAACCCTCCCCAGGTGGATTCCCGACCGCACACTTAAGCTTGATGGTCATAATACAGCAGGAATCACTCTTGCTGGGATGTTAATTTCTCTGCGAGCAGATTACAAGGCAGAGTTCAACAGGAAGAGAGAAAAATGAACCCGTGATGAAAGGACATAAGATAACATCTCCTTGAAGCAAAGTAGAAGGTGCTCGGGAGTCTATACAGTCCTGAATTTAGCTGATGTGCCGGGAATGTCTCTGAGAATAAACGAAATTCTCCTGAAGACGCCAGCATGCACATCCAGGTCGCAATTGTGGTCGCCTGTTCGGTATATGGTTTTGTGCAAGACCTAGTCACTTTTCCGGTACACCATACCTGGGTCACTTATTACCTATGCGTGCAACCCACTGATATATGATGCAACGGGGTGAAAAAGATTACTAATATAGACTAATTCGTATCAACTTGCGAGTCAAACTTTCACGTTTAGTTGTTCATTTGCACTAAAACCATCCTTTTTAATGAGAAAATTGAGATGAAATACTGCTTGCTTTGATGTACAGGATAATTAACTTTTATCGTGTAGGTTCAAGCCCCACGACACTTTCTCCCAGTCTCATCATTACAAGTTTTCCTGGCAGAATTTTTGGATAGATTTTAACACCAGATTTTCACGCAGACAACACACACAGAAAACTCACGTCAGCTCAAAGGAATACTCGAATCAACACAGTTAATGCGACAGATTACGTACTGAAGTGTCATGTAATTCTGAGGGACACCAGTATATAATCTGACAAAGTTTGGCTTCCAGAAGTATATTATAATGTAAATTTCTGTGAATGAGCCCTCTTGACACTGTATGGAAGTTTTTAGCAGTGTCCTAGCTAAAATCTGGGAAGGTCTTGAAAATAATAACAGATTCCTTAGTTGAGCACGATAAAACACACACACACACGCACGCACGCACGCAAGCGCGCACACACACACACACACACACACACACACACACACACACACACACACACACACACACACACACACACACACTATATCCCCTAGAGTTTGCAAGTATGTACCTAAAAATGACGTCATGGTATTGAGTACATTAACCCTTCAAACCAGTGACGTCATAAGATGAAAATGACGTCATCGTGTTGAGTATATTTGTCCCTCAAACCTATGACGTCATAAAGTAAACTATGACGTCATGATATTGAATAACTTAATCCTTTCGTGCCAATTACTTTTTTTTTTTTTTTTAAGACTTTTTCATCCACTTTTTCTTCGATTGGTAGTTCTTTGATGCTGCTTGTATTACCTCCTTCACAGCTTAATTACCTCTCTCTCTCTCTCTCTCTCTCTCTCTCTCTCTGCATCTAAATGTCACCTTTCCATCTTGAATAGCGAGTTGTAGCAAAAGATTAACAATAGAATATGATGCTGGTCACGAAGAAGTGCTATGGAAAGATTGTAGAGCCACAGTATTGTCTTTTTCCGCCTCTGAGCTACGTGAAATCCCCTCCATGTCACCTCGTTTTCCGTCATTAGGCTGCCTTCTCCCCATTCCACATCCCACTTAGCCTCTCCACCTCATCCCTCCATCTCATCCTCGGTCTCCCCGTCCTGCCTCCATCTGTGAAAGGATAAAAATGCTGATCAGGTTAAGATAAAGGATAAATAAAGGTATAAAATAAAGATAGGATAAATAAAGGCAAGATAGTTAAGGTAAGATAATTAAGGTAAAATAAAGGTAAGATAAAAGTAAGGTAAATAAAGGTAAATAAAGGTAAGATGAATAAAGGTAAGATAAATAAAGGTAGGATAAATAAAGGTAAGAAAATTAAGATAAGGGAAATAAAGGTAAGATAAAGGTAGGATAAATAAAGTTAAGAAAAATAAAATCTACTAAAGCGAGGATGGATGCAGTGAAAAGTACATTATTGGATTAGTAACATGTGCAACCCCAGGCTCCTATGAACGTGAACCCAGGACACTGTAGGTTGTAGTTACCCATCTATAGCCCACCATCCTCCTTTTGGTGGGTAGGGAGTGAAAAGAACGTTTGTATAGCCAGGCAGCTGAACCACCCAGCCATATCGGTGCCACCACGTGAAGGCGTCCCCCTCCTGCAACACGTCCTGGGATTTAAGTGGATTTAGGTTGATTTAAGTGGATTATTCGCCACTGACTGAAGGACCTTTGATGTTCTGGCCTTGGAGGGTCTGAGCAGCTGGTGGTGGCAGGGAAGCTGGTGGTGGCAGTGTGATAGCAGGGAGGATGGTGGCAGTGGTGGTGGCAGTGGTGGTGGCAGGGAGGATGGTGGTGGTGGTGGTAGTGGTGGTGGCAGGGAGGATGGTGGTGGTGGTGGTTGTGGTGGTGGCAGGGAAGCTGGTGGTGGCAGTGTGATAGCAGGGAGGATGGTGTAGTGGTGGTGGCAGGGAGGATGGTGGTGGTGGCAGGGAGGATGGTGGTGGTAGTGGTGGTGGCAGAGAGGATGGTGGTGGTGGTGGTGGTGGCAGAGAGGATGGTGGTGGTGGTGGTTGTGGTGGTGCTGCAGGAAGCAGCAAGTGGATGGTAGGTGGAGAGTGGCAGAGAGGATGGTGGTGGTGGTGGTGGTGGTAGTGGTGGTGGCAGGGAAGCTGGTGGTGGCAGTGTGATAGCAGGGAGGCTGGTGGTAGTAGTGATGCCAGGGAGGATGGTGGTGGTGGTGGTAGTGGTGGTGGTGGTAGTGGTGGTGACAGGGAGGCTGGTGGTGGTGGTGGTAGTGGTGGTGGTGGCAGGGAGGATGGTGGTGGTGGTGGTGGTAGTGGTGGTGGTGGCAGGGGGGCTGCTGGTGGTGTTAGTGGTGGTGGCAGGGAGGAAGATGGTAATGGTGGTGGCAGGGAGGCTGGTGGTAGCGGAGGTGGCAGGGAGGCTGGTGGTATCGGTGGTGGCAGGGAGAATGGTGGTGGTGTCAGTAGATGCTGATGATGGCGACGGGGGGGGTGGTGGTTTCAGTGTGTTGGAAGGGAGAAGTGGTGTCAGTGCAGGGAGGCTGGTGGTGGTGGTAGTGATGGTGGTGATGGTGGTGGTGGTGGTTTTGGTGTGGTGGCAAGGGGCTCATGTTTGTGGTGTCAGTGTCGTGGCAAGAGGATTGATGACTGCAGGAGGCTAATAATGATGGTGTCAATGAAGTGGCGAAGGGGAGAGGGGCACTGATAATTGTGGTAGTTGAAATGGTGGCAGGGTGGTGGATGGAGGAGCTGGTGTTGGCAAGTGGGGTCTGGTGGTGGTGGTGATGGCAGCGGCAGTTTTGTGGCAGAAGGGATGATGTTGGCAGGGAAGTTAGTAGCGGAAGGAGGGACTGGTTGTGGTAGGGGGGATGGTGGTGGTAGTGAGGGCAGTGTGGCTTGACGTCCCTTTCCTCTCGCTCTTTCTGCCTCTGATCTGCACACCTGAAGCGAAGGATGCGAGAAGGGGAAGTCTAAGGTGAAGATAGAAGGACTGTGTGGGGAAAATACTGAATAACTGAGGTGTGAGCTTCGTGGATGATAAGGGGCGTGTATGTAGCCAAGAATTATATGGTGGCGGAGGAACACTGTGGGAAGCATGTATGAAGATTCTTAACCAGTTTATAAGATCATTTAGTCTTCATAACAATGAACTTTTATCTCAGGTCGTTATATGTTTGGTTTATGTCACCTTAATATTCACTAATTTAATTGTGAAATATTTTAATTGTGAAATATTTCGCTGTATGAATGAACACGAACGAATATACAGGCAATCTTTTACACAACTCAAGATTAGGAAAGTTTCTAAATGCGGCCTTTTGAAACATGGAGATTCAGTACCATAGATTTATTATTATTAGATACTGTACTGTAATATCGGAACCAGGGTGTGTGTGAACCGTAGATTTTTATTACATTCTAACTACCCCTATTGTATGGACAGTTGTTGGTGCATTTGGTTAGTCTCTTAAAAATTTCCACATACAGTAATAATTTCCTTTAGCCCTTTGAATCAAGTGACATATTCTATTGGCTAGATTGTATTCAGGTTTGGGAGAACCTCTACCGGTAGTTGTAAAGGTAAAGGCTATATTTAACCCTGTCCAAATCGAAAAGCGTCTCCTAAATTAAATGAAACGGTCTGAAGGCAGCAAAAATAAAGTATAATGTACCGTCAGGGAATTGTACACTAATTTTAAGGCACTCTAACTTCCCTCCCTCAGACGTCGTATCAGAAACCATCATCTTTGGGCAGAAAAACACACCAACCTCTCCTGCCTTAGCAATTTGACCCAGCAGAGGAAAGTGAGAAGCAGAGGAAGTGAAATATTAGGCAGAGACACATACCAAGCATCTCTCAACTCAGGAATATTAGCCAGCAGAGGAAAGTGAGCAAAAGAAGTGAAACAGTAGGCAGAGAAGCATAGCAAGCATCTTTTAACTTACGAATATTAACGAAGAGAGGAACGTGAGAAGTACAAAAGGTGAAATATTAGTCAGAGAAACATGGCAAGCATTTCTAAGGAATATTAGCTAACAGAGGGAAGTGAGAAGTACAAGAGATGGGAAGAGATTGGAAATATTAGCCATCAGAGGAAAGTTGGAGGTACAAGAGGTGAAATATTAGTAAGAGAAACATAACAAACATATCCGTATAGGAATAGTAGCCTGTAGAGGAATGGGAGAAGTACAAGAGATGGAATATTAATCTGAGAAACATACCAGTATCTCTCAGCGTAGGAATATTAGCCAGCAAAGGAAAGTGAGAAATAGAAGAGGTGAAATATGAGGCGATCGCTGTTATGCCATCGTGGCTGTTTAACACTTTCTGTATTATTATTATTGTTGTTGTTATATTATTATTATTTTATTATTTTTATTATTATTATTATAATTATTATTATTATTATTATTATTATTGTTTATTCTAATGATGCTACCTTGGCGCACCTAGAGGTCTAGTGGTAGAATTCTTATGCTCAGTAACGCTTGTCATACGAGAGAGAGAGAGAGAGAGAGAGTGAGAGAGTGTGTGTGTGTGTGTGTGTGTGTGTGTGTGTGTGTGTGTGTGTGTGTGTGTGTGTGTGTGTGTGTGTGTGCGCAGCGATTTGAATCCTCGAGGTTACTGCAGCTTGTTCCATTGTGCTAAATAGTGCCCGGCTCATAGGTCCCTCTCCTCCCCTTAAATGTTCGAGACCTTGCCTAGCCTTGGGTTCCTGCGTGACCAAGAGGGTGATATGGGATGACCTATTTATTTATTCATTTATTTATTTTACTTTATCCTCACATTTTACAGCTTCTAAACTATGCACTGTATTGAACAGTTGGAAATAATCATCCCCTTCATTTCCTGTTCATTTTATTCATTTCCTGTTCATTTTATTCATTTCCTGTTCATTTTATTTCATTTCCTGTTCATTTTATTTATTTCCTGTTCATTTTATTCATTTTATATACATTTTAATTCATTTTCTGTTCATTTTATTCATTTCTTGTTTTTTATTCATTTCCTGTTCATTTTATTCATTTCCTGTACATTTTATTTATTTCCTGTTCATTTTATTCATTTCCTGTTCATTTTATTCATTTTCAGTACATTATATTCATTTGTTTTATTCATTTCCTGTTCATTTTATTCAGTTTCAGTACAATATATTCATTTGTTTTATTCATTTCCTGTTCATTATGTTCATTTCCTGTTCATTTTATTCATTTTCTGTTCATTCAGTTCATTTCCAGTTCCTTATATTCATTACCTGTTCCTTATATTCATTTCCTGTTCATTTTATTCATTTCCTGTTCATTTCATTCATTTTCTCATCGTGTCATTCGACTTTACTCAACTAGGGAAAAAAATCTCACTGAAGGCGTTAAAAATCTTCCAAAAAAAAAAAATCAGAACAATGGATTTTATTATTTTATTCAGCTAAAAAAGAAAAAAAAAATAGCTAGGGCCTGTCTATGTTGAGGAAGTTCCCTAACATCTTTTCCTAAGCGATTTATTTTGCTTGTTAAACCTGACTTTCCTCTTCTGCCGTACATAAATCCTCCCAATATCTCCATACTCTGCACAAACGACTGTAATCTAGTTCCTGCATACGTTGTGGAAGCCTGCTAACACCTTTTCTTAAGCGATTTATTTTGCTTATTACACCTGACTGTCCTCTTCTGCCTCACATAAATCCTTCCAATATCCCCATAATCTGCATAAATTAACGTACAAAGGACTACTAGCCAGCCGTAACCAAAAATAAATCGCTAAGGAAGAGATGTTAGGGAGCTTTCTTGCCCTACTAGAATACGAGCCTAGGTGCCAGTGGGGTCTTAG
Source organism: Coenobita brevimanus (assembly GCF_032717465.1). NCBI lineage: Eukaryota > Metazoa > Arthropoda > Malacostraca > Decapoda > Coenobitidae > Coenobita > Coenobita brevimanus. The sequence continues at coordinate 28,958,725 of NC_137026.1, forward strand.
TTCCTCTTCCGTGGCGATTTATTTTCTATATTTAACATTGTCCTACTCTATGTTGCTTTGATATCGACGTAGTTTTGATTAGTAACATATGGCTGGATATTGGGGTGTATTGTGCAGAATAATTTGCTTGAGAAAAGGTGTTAAGAAATATCCAAAGTCGATTGTAATAAGACTCTTGGTGGTTGATAAGATGGAAGATGGTGAGAGAGAGAGAGAGAGAGAGAGAGAGAGAGAGAGGTTTAGTGGTTGTGTGTGTGTGTGTGTGTGTGTGTGTGTGTGGTCAAGGAGCGTGGACATGTAGTATGATAATGTGTGTCAGTGAGGAGCTTGTAAACACACCATGACCTGTCCTCCCTGTGTGTGTGTGTGAGCGTTTGTTTGCATCTCCATCGCCCAAGCATACTTGAGTCACCGTAGTTGTCAGTTCAGATCATCATCATCATCATTATCATCTTCATCATCATCATCATCATCATCTTATCATCATCATCATCATCATCATCATCGTGACGTGCCACAAGGATCGGTCCTGGCTCCAACCCTATTCCTAATTCATATTAATAATCTCTTATCTGTCACCCATAATCCCATTCACTCATATGAAGATGACTCGACACCTCTCAATTCATTCACACTTAAACACCCATTCACAATGCTTAATATCTCTGACTCACAACTCAGTACAGCAATCTCCATAAATCAAAACTTATCTAAGATCACTGAATGGGGACAAAACAACATTGAATCATTTAATTAGACTGATATTGCCTGATTCCTATATTACTGTATCTTCAGTGCTCCTAATATTCTTGTCTTTAAATATGTTGAAATTTTCGGTGTTTCACTAAATGCCCTCAGCTGAACCTCTCATGTTACATCAGTTACTAAAAAAAACCTCTTCCAAGAAACTTGGATTATTGTACAGAATCCTCAACTATTTCACTGACAAGCAGTTAGCTATAATTTACAGCTCATGTATGCTCCCAGCTGGAATATTGTTCACTCTTGTGGAGTGGGTGTGGACAGGTTGCACTAAAACAACTGAACAAAATTCAGAACAAAGCTGTTAGAACCGTAAATAACCCTGCAGTTACAAATGAACTACCTCCCTTACAAGTAAGAAGGAATGTTGCCTCCCTTGCATTATTTTACGGATACTTTTATGGCAAATGCTCAGACAAAGTTGTGCCCATTGTGCCACCTCTCCATGTCTTCCCTCGCGCTACACAGGCATCTGGTAGCGCTCATGACTGGACTGTCTCACAGCCATATTGCAGAACTTCTGCCTATCAGAATTCTTTATTCCGCGAAATGCATCTCTTTGAAACTCGCTTCCCCAGAATAGCTTCCCCCAAACTTCAATCTACGGCTTTTCAAGTCCAACTCTTACAGAATGTTTATGAATGGAAGACACCTGTACTCTGGTGTATGGACTGTTTATACCTCCGCCAAGGAGGTAATGTTTTTGCCCACGTTGGTTTGTTTGTCTCCGTTAGCAGGATTACCCAAAGAGTGATGAACGGATTTTAATGAAATTTTGTGGAAGGGTTTGCCATGGCCAAGGAAGAAATTATTAAAATTGGGGGCTGATCCAGATCCGGATCCAAAGTATCCCGCACAATATCTCCAAAACTTGTCAATGAATTTCAATGAAATTTTGTGGAAAGTTAGGCCGTGTATCAAGAAAGAAATAATTAATTGGGGGGCAGATACGGATCCGGATCCTGTATCCACGGATCTGTTAGTAGGATTACTCAAAAAGTTATGTACGGTTTTGATGAAATTTTGTGGAAGGGTGGGCCATGGAAGAAATTATTAAGTTTTGGGGCGAATCCAGATCCAGATTGAGAGTATCCCACACTACATCTCTAAAAGTTCACAGTGAATTTCAATGAAATTTTGTGGAAAGGTGGGCCATGGACCAAGAAAGAATTGATTAAATTATGAAGCGGATCCGGACCCTCTATTTACGGATCCGCTTTCGGTTCCTTTTTAATGGCATTGGTGAAGGTATGCGCTCTCTGAGTGCTTTCTATATTAATTTGCTTTTCCTTCCTCAGTTCATTTTCTGTTAAAAAATTATCATCATCATCATCATCATCATCATCATCATCATCATCATCATCGTCGTCGTCGTCGTCGTCATCATCATCTTCTTGCCAATACATTTGGTACGTGTTAATATTTGTAACAGTCCTTTTTTATTAGTCCTTTTCATGAAAACGAGGCTGCGAATAATTCTCTCTCTCTCTCTCTCTCTCTCTCTCTCTGTTTTCATAGTCACGAGGGAGAGAATAATTCTCTCTCTCTCTCTCTCTCTCTCTCTCTCTCTCTCTCTCTCTCTCATTAGTTTTTATAGTCACGAGGACGAGAAAAATACCTTTCTCTCTCTCTCTCTCTCTCTCTCTCTCTCTCTCTCTCTCTCTGTCACTACTCAAGAACGACCCCCTTCCCCACAACAAAAAGCCACTTAACCCCTTCAAACGAATGATTTTTTTATTATCTCCAAAAAATTCTCACTCTGCGCAGGATAAATTTTCAAAGTGATGGAATTACGTAGTCAGAGAAACAACTATCATGCCAGTTCCGTACGAAGAAATTTTACAACAGACGAAATACAGTGAAAATGCTATCTCTTCTAATGCGTGTTTCAGATGGTTCGATTTTTCCCATATATATTCGTCAGGCTCATTGCTTTCTTCACTAATAAAGCTTTGTATTAAACTGAATAGAAGTAGAAAAAAACGTCATTGGGTTGATTATTGCAGAGAGAGAGAGACAGACAGACAGACAGACACACAGACAGACAGACAGAGACAGACACACAGACAGACAGACAGAGACAGACACACAGACAGACAGACAGAGACAGACACACAGACAGACAGACAGAGACAGACACACAGACAGACAGACAGAGACAGACACACAGACAGACAGACAGAGACAGACACACAGACAGACAGACAGACAGACAGACAGAGACAGACACACAGACAGACAGACAGAGACAGACACACAGACAGACAGACAGGCAGACACACAGACAGACACACACACACACACACACACACACACACACACACACACAGCAAGACAGACAGACAGGTTTTATTTGTGTGTGTGTGTAATTCACCGGGTCGGGCAGGATCACTTGATGGTCGTGATCGTCAGCTTTTACCCTCCCGGAAGGGAGCTGAGAGCTCATATAGTCCGATCTAAGGGCAAGGCTGTGACCTTCACACACGCACACCCGTCCCCTTGCTCAAGGGGGACAGTAACCACCCACTTCGTCAGTGAAACTTTTCGCAACCTGAGCGAGGCGCGAACTCCCGTCTACCAGATGGCAAGCGAGAACGCTACCACTGCGCCAGCGAGCGGTGTGTGTGTGTGTGTGTGTGTGTGTGTGTGTGTGTGTGTGTGTGTGTGTGTGTGTGTGGAGTTTCTTCTTGCCCTTCTTAACTCTCGTCCCCTCAGGCTCACACCTTTATTTCTGGCCAGCGGGTATGAAACTTTCTATGCATGTACAATTGCCATCAAAAGTTCTATCGCCTCCTCTGGTCTTGTCTCCACGGTCCTTGAAAAACAGTGCGGTGAATCTACAGCAGACGACGTTGACATTGATCTGTGACTCAATAAATTCGTCAGTGTCGGTTGCTACGGCTTCACCACACTGATAAAGTTCATGGAGAGAGAAGCATGCGTGGCGGCAGAACTTTTGATGCTGATTGCACCTCTCGAGACGCCTCCCTCAGATTTTTTACTTTGGCCTTTATATTAACTTTGTCGCCTAAAAAGGTGTAAATAAAAGATTCGTAATTACCAAATGAAGGGCGTAGAACCACTTAGTATTAAAAAACCTATCCCCAGAAGAGCAAATGTTTTGTACCTCACCCACCTCCTTCCAGCCTCTGCCATTCCCTCGTCCACTTCCTACCATCCTAACCCCCCTTCTCCACTTTCTTCCATCCTGCTATTTCATCTTCCCCCTCCTTTCAACCCTTTCCACTCTGCCATCACCTCTTCCTATTCCTTCCATTTAATTACTACATCCCACACTTTCTTCCTTTCTGTTACCACCCCCTCCTCCTCTCATATTTCCTTCCTGTAACTCCTTACCCCACTTCCTTCCGCCCTATCAGTTCCTCTCCCGCTTCCTTCTAGCCACCCCAACCAACACTTCCTTTTTCTCTCCCCACTTTCTTCCACCCTACCACTCCCTCACTTCCTTCCACCCTACCACTCCCTCACTTCCTTCCACCCTACCACTCCCTCACTTCCTTCCACCCTACCACTCCCTCACTTCCTTCCACCCTACCACTCCCTCACTTTCTTCCATCCTACCACTCTCTCACTTCCACCCTACCACTCTCTCTCTTCTTTCCACCCTACCACTCCCTCACTTCCTTCCACCCTACCACTCCCTCACTTCCTTCCACCCTACCACTCCCTCACTTCCTTCCACCCTACCACTACCTTCCCCCACTTCCTTCCACTCTACCACCACCTTCCCCCACTTCCTTCCACCCTACCACGCTCTCCCTCACTCCCTTCCATCAGGCTACCCCATCCTACACTTCATTTCTGCTGTCACTCCCTCCCCATTACATTGTTCCACCCTGTTATATTGTCACCCCATCCTGGTACACCCGGCAACAGTTCCGCCTGGGCCCCCCAGTAGCGAGATATAGTAGATGTGGCAGAAGTGTGTGTGTTTGTTCGTTTGTACATGCTCGACAAATGTTCGGATCGTCAACTCTCTCACTCCATTGTGAACGTGAATCGGCCTTTGTCAGCAGTTTTAATTAAAAGACAAATCCTCTTTAATCTGTGCTAATAATGCTATATACTGATTACTTAATGACCTGAGAGAGAGAGAGAGAGAGAGAGAGAGCGAGAGAGCGAGAGCGAGAGAGCGAAAGCGAGAGGGGGAGAGAGAGAGAGAGAGGGGGGGGGAATAAGTTATGGAGGATATCCAATCATCGTGGAATATATTGTAACGGGTAGCAGTGCAACAATATTTCATTTTTTTCAATTGTTGTTAGGAATACAAAGTGTCAGTAACCTGAAACGATCCACAATAATGACTGGGAAAACTATTATCATGTCCAATACTAACAACCTAGCTGTTCGTCCCCCCCAGCTCCGACCCACCTACCGTCCTGACCTCCCGTCTCTTCCCCATAACCACACACCGCCATCTATGGAGTGAACTCAAAGGCTGAATCACGTTCACAATGGAGTGAGAGAGTTGACGATCCGAACATTTTTCGAGCATGTTCAGACGAACAAACACACACACTTCTGCCACATCTACTATATTTCGCTACTGGGGGGCCCAGGCGGAACTGTTGCCGGGTGTACCAACCCTTCCCCCACCCTCCAAACCACAACCCCACCCTCCAACCCCCAACCTCACCCTCTCAACCCCCAACCTCACCCTCTCAACCCCCAATCCCACCCTCTCAACCCCCAACCCCACCCTCTCAACCCCCAACCCCACCCTCTCAACCCCCAACCCCCCCTCTCAACCCCCAACCCCACCCTCTCAACCCTAACCTCACCTCTCTACCCTCCCAACCACCAAACCCCACCCTCCCTTTTACTCTGTGTTCGTATACGCAGACTGTATATACAATTACATTTGCATATTTTTATCGAAGCTCATACACGACACAGCCAAACCAAACTAGATATACTTGAGCAGAAATATACTTAAGGAAAAATATACTAAAGCAAAAATATACTTAAGGAAAAACATACTACTAAACATACTGGCTTCTTAAAATAATACGTTGACTTCCATACCTTGAAAATGACCTGAGATGCTTTATAAATATCTGCCTTGCTGTGTGTACTGTATTTGTCGGGTTTCCAGGGAAGCCCCGAAAGATTTGGTGCTCAGTTGCTCAGTGCACAGGCCGAAGTGATGTATTTTTAGTTTTTATCACAACGTTAGTAGTGTATTTTGATTATGCTAAGCTCATTATAGGGACCTTGATAGTATTTGTAACCATTTGACGGTATTATTCGCCTGGTTCAGATATTATAGGGGTTTTTACATATTTTTCACTGTATATTCGGCTGGTTCTTATCATGGCCACTCTTGACAGTATATTATTTGACAGTAAATATTACCTGGTTTAGTTATTATAAGGAGTTCTGACAGTGTGTTCAGGTGGTTAAGTTATTATAGGGACTTTTGACTATATACAGTACAGCATTTGACTATATATTCAGATGGCTCAGTTATACATTATTTTGGCAGAATATCATTTGACAGTTACTATAGGGAGTTTTTATTGTTTGTATATGTTCAAGTGGTTATTATAGGAACATTGGACTGTATATAGAGAGATAGATAGATAGAGATAGATAGATAGAGATCGATAGATATAGCTATAGATAGATAGATAGATGTTAACAGAATATTTTCAGATAGCTCAGTTATTACGCGTACTTTTGACAGTATATAGGGCAGTCTATACATTGCACCTCCTTAAATCACCTACAGCTGTCTTGCATGTTGCGGGGTGAGGTTTGTGTGGAGAGTGCTAATATTTTTGCCTCAGATACTCCTTTCACCTTATCTTGGCCCAGATTTTCGTCCATATGCAGCTTATTTCACGCACCCCAAGTGACATAAGACAAGGCTACGGCTCTACATCCTTCCCATAGCAGTTCTTCGTGACTAGCATCATATCCTAGTGTTAATCTATTGTTACAACTCAGCATTCAAGATGGAGAGATGGCAGTTTCAGGCCAAGTTAGAGTAAATACAAGATAACCAGCTTTGCAATCAGTGAACGTAATAAAGAAAAAGACTGTAAGGAATAAAGTGGGTTATGGGAATGGAAAAGGATGCAAGCTAGACATTACATACCTTTAACGTAACCTAAAATTGCTATATGTCAATCTCCAGTGGTGAGTTGTGATAATCTCTCTCTCTCTCTCTCTCTCTCTGTGTGTGTGTGTGTGTGTGTGTGTGTGTGTGTGTGTGTGTGTGTGTGTGTGTGTGTGGAGGGTCTAGTATATGAAGCCTTATATTTTACTACCAACACGACAAATGCAGTGATTTTCTGCTATTTTTATCTTGTAGCGTATGCAAGGCTGTGGTGAGAGAGAGAGAGAGAGAGAGAGAGAGAGGAGGCAGGAAGACAAACAGACGGACGGACAGTCAGACTCAGCCCCAACAGCACACAAAAGGCAGAATGATACAGCATATGTGGCATGTCAGTGGGTGGAATTAGACAGCAGCAGACAGAAGCGGCTGAGCAAAGAGATAAACAGCAGGCAGAGGACTGGGGCGAGAACTAGAAAGGAGAAGGGAGATAAAGAGGTGAGGAGAGAGAGACAGGAGACAGAGTGGGGAGAGACTTGGATAGCGAGCAGAGGGATGAGGCAACTGCGATACATTGACAGGGATGAGAAAGGAGAAGCGCAGGAAAAAGATTATTTGTAAGGCGGATGTAGTAGTAGTAGTAGTAGAAATAGTAGTAGTAATAGTTAGTAGTAGTAGTAGTAGTAGTAGCATTAGTAGTAATAGTGGTGGCAGTAGTAAGCCCAGACTCATCAAAACGTGACCCAAGTGGATTGCAGACTGATTAGCCTTCACTTGCAGTCCACTACCCATCTCTGGGGTGATAGGGAGGGAACAGAGGGTCATTTGTATAACCAGGCAGCAGAACCACCTAAACATATCTATGCCACCACGTGAAGGCGCCCCTCTCCTGCACAAGCTTTGTTGAAGACATTGGTATTGAAAAACGTTGACAGAAAAAGTAAGTCAGGTGTGAGATGAGCGCAATGGACAGACAGCAGGAGAGTGAGATGCAGTAGATGTGAAAGCAGTGATGAAGAAATTGCAGTAGACAGGAGGCCGAGGGGTGAGGAAGGGGTGAAGATTGGTTCAGGCAGGAAGTAGAGGGATGAGGCAGGCATGGTGTAGGCAAGGGCGAAAAGGAAGCGACATGTAAAAGACAGGGTTGAGGTAGGTGTGTTACAGGCAGGGAGTATGAGAGACAATGAGGTCAAAGGGGTGAGGGAGAAGCAGCAGGCAGGAGGGAGAGGTGATACGAGGGAGAGACAGGAAGCAGACGGGTGAGATGAGAGAGGCAGGAAACAGAGGAGTGAGACGAGAGACAGACAGAAAGCAGAAGGGTGAGACGAGAGACAGACATGAAGCAGAGGGGTGAAACGAGACAGGCAGAAGGCAGAGGAGTTAGACGAGAGATTGACAGGAAGCAGAAGCGTGAGACGAGAGATAGACAGAACAGAGGGATGAGATGACAGACAGAAATCAGAGAAGTGAGATGACAGACAGACAGGAAGCAGGGGAGTGAGACGAGGGATGAAAAGGAAACAAAGGGGACAGGGAGCACAGGGGTGAGGTAAGGGTGAGAAGTAGACTGAGTGAGACAAGGGTGAGATAATAGCAACAAGCAAGTAGGGGTAGCCTAGTGCAGACAGGGATGAGAGACCCAGCCAGCATGCCAGAGGGTGAAGATGGGAAACAAAGGCGAGATAGGGGTGAGGAGAGAGACAAGCAGGAGGCAGGTGATGTGTAGACGAGGATGGCGAATGAGCGACAGACGGGAGGCGAAGGGAAGAGGGGAGGGGGTGATGAGAGGTAGGGTGAAGGGGAAGGAAAGGCCAACCTACATCAAACCACTGTCACCACTGCCTTCTGTTTCACCGTCAGTGCCTTGTATCTGCCGTACCCTTCCCCTAACCCCCTGTGAATACCTTTACCAGACGGGAGGCAGGGGGTGAGGCAGGGTGAGGGGTAAGGGGGTGTGGTGTAATGTGGTGATGATGGCTCAGGTTACCACGTGAGGCGATGCGGTCAGCTGACACTACCTACCCAACAACACAACGCCACCCCCTCAGTCGCCAGTCTTTCCTCACCACCCCGATACGCGGATCTTTGTGTACTCTCTACATAATCATACTCAGCTATTTTGTATTTACTGACTACAAGCTACGCAGTTAACAATTATCACGCACCTTTCCTTGCTGAGTAAAGTCGCCAGAAGTTATGCTGAGTTAAATACGCAACTTCTGTATCAGTTTAAGCACGATACAGTATTTTTGGATCATTTTATACCTGTGTGTGGTGTCTCCCAGCTAAATATTATCGTCTGCAGTTAGTGTCCTTGAAATAGCTAGCTTAAGTGGATTGTAAATAAGGCAGTGAAAGGATATATCAACATTGTAATAAATGAGCCGTCCTAATTTGAGTAACGGTGAAAGAATTGTATATTTCTGCAGGGAGAGAATTATTAGATACTCAGTTTATTTGCGGCAGTTACAAGAAAAGCATTGTTCCAGTACAACCCAAAAAAACAGTGGGAAGTGAAAACAGTTTGGCAGTTGATCGTAGTGAAAATAAAATGCGATCTAGATTTGACTAATACAAAGAAAAATGAGCACGGCATTTGACCGAAATATAAAGAAAAGGTGTTCTGAATTTGACCTCAGTAAATAGTAATAATAATAATAATAATAATAATAAGTGTTCAGTGTTACGACCAGAATGAGAAGAAAAAAAATGTTTAACCTCAGACCGCCTTGAAGGAAAAGGTTTGTATTATTCAGAATGAAAGAAAAGGGGGCTTAATTTGACAGTATTAAAGTGTTCTGTACTTGACCGCAGTGAAGAGAAAATGGATTAGGCGTTTGACCGAGGAATAACGAGAAGGTGATGTGGTATTGGGCTGTAATGAGAAAAGTGTTTTAAATTTGAACGCAGTTAAAAGGAAAAGTGATTCAAAGGACCGTACGTAAGAGAGAGAGAGAGAGAGAGAGAGAGAGAAATCGATAGGGGGAAGTATGACAAGGAAAAATAGGGGAGATTGTCATATTAAACTGAAGTAATTTTTTTTTAAGACTCGTGTTTGTGGGACCTTATTTCTGTCCTTCACTTTTACTCTTCGTGTGTGTGTGTGTGTGTGTGTGTGTGTGTGTGTGAGAGAGAGAGAGAGAGAGAGAGAGAGAGATAAATAATGATTACTTAAATATGTCGTGCTTTCTGCCTATCATTCTGTTGTCATACGCCTCATCATGTGAGAGGTGCCCTTGACATAAATAATCCTCTTTTGGTTTTTATCCCTGTTCAGTAACGACCTATATTCCTACTGTATCCACTTTCTCATCTGGCTTCTAATTCCCAAGTCTCTCTCATTGAAATCTAAGCATCTGATAGCGTAATGTAAAGTGAGAGCCTGAAGTCTAGATATAGGGGGAAAAGTATAATTCTCTCTCTCTCTCTCTCTCTCTCTCTCTCTCTCTCTCTCTCTCTCTCTCTCTCTCTCTCTCTCTCTCTCTCTCTCTCTCTCTTCACCCACCATATTTCCCTCTCTGTACAACCATCTCGCCTCCCTCTCTCTCCTTTGTGCCTTTTCTAGCGACTGTAATGAAAAACATGAATATTAAAGCCTGAATCTCCCCTAAGGATGTGTTTCCATTTCTCTCGGTGTAATGAAAACGGTGGGGAGGGGTGTGGGGTACAGTGGAATAGGCTGGTGCAGGATGGGGTGAGGCAGGGTACGGCAGGATTAAGGACAAGGTAGGAGGAGGCCAGATGGTGTAGGATGAGGTGGGATGAGGATTGGAAAAAGTAGGGTAGGGTGAGGTGGGGTAATGCAGTATGAGGTAGGGGAAGGATGGACAGAGTTACAGGGTAAGATGAGGTAGGGTAAGGAAGGACAGGGTAAGATAGGGTAATGTAGGGTAGGATGTGGTAGGGTGAGGCAGGACGAATTAGGGTACGGAAGGACAGGATATGATAGGAGATAGGGTAGGATGAGGCAGGATGATGTAGGGTAGAGAAGACAGAGTAAGGTAAGGTAGGGCAGAGTAGGGTAGAACGAGGAGGGGTAGGCAAGGACAGGGAAAGATGGGGAAGGGTAGGACGTGGTGGGATGTGGCAGGATGAAATGGGACGTGGTATGGTAGGGCATGATAGGATGGAATGAGGAAGTATGAGATGGGGAGGAAGAGGATCAAATGTGATAGCAAAGTATGGGACAGGGTGAGGTGACGTGAGGTGAGGTGGGGTGGGGTAGGTGAAGCAAGATGGGGTGGGGTTGGATAGGATGAGGTAGGCTGTGGTGAGGAGTGGCAGAGAACTAATAATGTCACGCAGTTTCTCATACAGTTCTCTTCAGCTGAGGCATATTAAAGGTGTGTAAGGTTTAATAAAAAGGCTTTGTTAATATTTCAGATGTTGACGGAGCATTTGGATACTGAAGTCACACCAACGCCAGACGCATATCATTATCTGGTTTTAATTGCACATCATCGTCCACTCCTCCTCTCCTATGACTTGTAATTGCCAGTTTTTTATAGTAGAATTCGTGTTGTTTTTTTGTTTTTACTAACGCCTCACACATGGATCTCTACTCCAAAAAGCCAGAAATTTAGTGCTGATTTCCTAGCCTTATATCAAGAAGCCTTTCCTAGGTTTTCATTAAAGTTATAGAGATTATGTTACATCCCAAGAGCGCTGAGAGACGGGCGAGTAACCAGGACGCAGAGCCACTAAAGCAGTTTCAATTGACCTTGCGACGTAAACTTGACCTCTGACCTTTCCTAAGAAAGTAGTACAGTCTCTTGGTTGACCCTGAACACTTCCACCAGATAGGTTTTAATTCACACTAGTTAGTCTGTTTGCTCATCAGACACACTAGAGTTATAATTTGACTTTGCCCAATGACCTTGATCTTTTGATTGTTTTGAATATCGAACTAGATCATTCTTGCCTTATCCTCAACCCTTCCACCAAGTATGATTTAAATTGGATACAAACTGATTACCTTAACGTTGCCACATAACCTTGACCTTTGAGCGATTGTTCAAGAAAAATGTTGGTCAGTTCAATGATTTTACACACACAGACACACACACACACACACACACACACACACACACACACACACACACACACACACACACACACACACACACACACACACACACACACACACACACACACGGACTTGTTTTTTATTATCTCCTTTGTTTTTTTTCCTTCCTCCATTCATTGTCGATTAAAACACACACACACACACACACACACACACACACACACACACACACACACACACACACACACACGGACTTGTTTTTTATTATTTCCTTTGTTTTTTCCTTCCTCCATTCATTGTCGATTAAAACACACACACACACACACACACACACACACACACACACACACACACACGCACGCACGCACGCACGCACGCACGCACGCACGCACGCACGCACACACACACACACACACACACACACACACACACACACACACACACACACACACACACACACACACACACACACACACACACACACACACACACACACACACACACACACACACACACACACACACACACACACACACACACACACACACACACACACACACACACACACACACACACACACACACACACACACACACACACACACACACAAAAAACAATACAACCCGCCTCCCTACCGCACGCACAAATATGAACATCTGTGCGGAACCCCCAAAAGAAGGTAACAAGACTTCGAATATTTTAAGATCGCCAGTGGAGCATCGCAGACGGAACCCTTACTGGCGGTGGGAAGAAAGGACGTGAGGGAGGTGGGTGTGAACTAGACTGGGAGAACTTAAGGAAGCCTCTGATCTTAACCCAACTCATTTATTCACTGTTTACAAGTCGCTCTCTCTATGGCTGCGTCACGTCCCACTTTATCCCTTCACGAGTGCTTAAGTGTGTGTGTGTGTGTGAGAGAGAGAGAGAGAGAGAGAGAGAGAGAGAGAGAGAGAGAGAGAGAGACGTAGGCAAATTACATGACCAAAAGCAGTGATTGATATACAGACAGACAGATGCCTATACATAAAAATACAGAACAGAAAGGAAAATATATACAGCATAGATACAGATAATAACAATTAGGCAGGTTCAAAAATTTATAGCAGTCTGTCAATTGTTTTTATTTTTACCCCTTGCTTTAGAGGTGACATTTTCAGTTAAATCACACACACACACACACACACACACACACACACACACACACACACACACACACACACACACACACACACACACACACACACACACACACACACACACACACACAGTCCAATTACACGTTGAGGGATTTAGTTTCGAATCCCTAGTTTTATCTTTTTTTTTTAATACCATGTGGAGCCACCAGGGACGCACGCTAGTCACCTATCCTTGGAAATGTTGGGTAAGAGATACAGGTTAGAGCTTGTATTTCTCTCTCTCTCTCTCTCTCTCTCTCTCTCTCTCTCTCTCTCTCTCTCTCTCTCTCTCTCTCTCTCTCTCTCTCTCTCTCTCTCAAATCATGGATAACGTAGGCAATAAAAGAAGTAAACACAATGTGTTTTTGCACAAGTAAAAAAAAAAAAAAAGGAATTTGACACTAACCCCTTCAATCCTTGTACGTAATTAAAATTTTATTCTTAAAGACAGACAGTTTATTCTCCGACAAGGAGCGTATGTTTTCATCCTTCTTTGTTTGTTAGTGTGTTTGTTGGCAGGATTACCCAAAAACAGAGAGAGATTTGGACCAAATTTGGTGGGTAGGTAGCCTGTGCCGCAGGGAACAATTGATTAGCCTTGGGGACCGGTCCGGATCGTATACAATTTCTGGATCCTGAAAACAATTTTTGCAAAAACTTAATCAGTGATGACAAACCCTAACCCTTTATGTAGAGTGATTTGGAAATTACTTTGCCCTTGTCGGAGAGGTACGCTCCAGTGAGTGCCCCTCTAGTTTATTAATTTATTTATGTTTATTTTTATTTACTTATCAGGGTAAGGCGTTGTCTCCTGTAGGTGTTAAAAGCAATTTCCATTAATTTTACAGTATAAGTTATTTCAGTTTTATTAAATGTTTTACTCATTGACTCCTCTTATGTCCAGATTAGTTTATTCAGTTTTTGGAGGGGAAGGCCGAGGATGAGAAGAAGCATGGAGTGGAGAGGTATTTGAGAGGGGTGTGTTAGCGGGAGTGGGGAGCAGCAAAATGTCGGGGGAAGGCGGCATGGAGGCGATTTGTTTGTGGCCACCCTTTCCGAAATTAAGGCGTCTGCCAATAGATAGATAGCTGCTGGAAAGTCTCGTTTAGGAGTAATTAAATGGTGTATCTAATAATTATGGTTCGAAAAGTCTCTTCAGAACAAAATGAAATTGTTGGATTAGAAATAATAAAATTAATACAAATACATGCAAAATTATGTATGACATGCTCCACTATGAAACCGAATTAAAAAATTCTTGCACGAATTCTAACAAAAAAAATATTGGATAATACGCTCATAATTTTACATGAACGTCTTTTCTATGTTTAGGGGGTTAAATCAGCATGGATAATCGCCCCATGTCTGGGTTTTATCATTCGATCAGTAGCCACGCATTTACCGACGCCGTTCGTTGACACAGCAAGTCGAGAGCAGAGAACTGAATATTGCGCGTGTGATAAACTCTACGGCGCCTCGCTATATGCATATCCCGAGAGAAAACGTGAGAAAGTAAATATCTTAGCTCAATTATTCTTCTGTTATTGTTCAACTACTTCACCAGAAATGTTGAAAGTTTACACCAAGATGAAATTGTGATGGTAGGTGTATGTACAGACGCTCGCTCGCTCGTCACACGCCCTCAAAGCACACTTTATGGTTGTCAATCCGGCCTGACTGTGCACATGACTAGGAGAACGGAGGGACAGAGAGCTTTGTATATTCATGAATTGTGCTTGCAAGACGTGTGCGTGTGTGTGTGGCGGGGGGGGGGGACTCATGGATGCAGATTTATGCGTATTGAATATTCATGTCAGTATTTGTGGAAAATTTGGTGCCAGAATGTGTGTGTGTGTGTGTGTGTGTGTGTGTGTGTGTGTGTGTGTGTGTGTGTGTGTGTGTGAGTGTGTGTGTGTGTGTGCGTGTCTCGTACCACACTGCCAGGATTATGCAAATGAGTGAATCGCACCCCCATTGTGAAATACTATTGTTGTGTTCATTATTAAGGCATATAAATTCCTATTGCTCTTGGGATGGCATTCAAAGTGACCCGGGATTTTGTAACGTCTCACTCTTAGCGATTTATTCTCCACGTTTCACTCCATCATTAATTTGTACTCTTCTGAAGCAGACTATGTTGATATTTGAACGGTATAAATAGCAGATAAGGTAGTGTTAAGGTGCAATAATCAAGAAAGATCTCAAAGGAGAAGTTATGCATAGTCCCCTACGAAGGTCTCTGTGCCAGCCTAAGATTAGATTTTATTTAACACATAGGAAGTCACCCTACGTCCCTGGCAGCGTTTGTATAACACACACACACACACACACACACACACACACACACACACACACACACACACACACACACACACACACACACACAGAATGCCTTCTCCTAACCAGGTCATATACAACCAAGCCATAGATCTGTCTGTTAATAAAGATATGCTCGTTAAATGTCACCGTTATACTTTAGAGGATGATTTTGTTCATGTACAGAATCTGGGACGTTATAATCTGTGTAGAATGGTGTGCTAGTTTTTGAAGGACGTGTGGACGGTCAGGACACTTGATAATTATGTATATGTTCTCCACAACACTATGACAGTTTTTGTGTTATTATTATTGCTTCCTCCCATCGGTGTTAGTCTTGTAAATAGGTTATCCAGGAAGCTTGATATTCGTGTCTGCGTAGTAACCTCTTCACTACGATCACGGTTTTCATATTGTGCTCATGCAACCATCCCAGATAATAATTAAGGTCAGGAAGATCCCTGGTGGTTAAGGAGGTTTGAATCACTTCGTTATCACACTCCCAGGCTGAACAGAATTGCCTGGTGGCAGTAAGAAACACAAAAAAGCTTCGTCGTTTATAAATAGAATGAGTAACAGAGCATGATGTTTGATATTTGTTGGGAAAAAATATTATATAGATAGATAGATAGTTACATAAATTTATATTTATATATAATTTTCTATTGATATATGTTTATATATATTTCCTTGTTTTTATGTATATATATATATATATATATATATATATATATATATATATATATCATAAACCACTGATTATATATATATATATATATATATATATTATATATATATATATATATATATATATATATATATATATATATATATATATATATATATATATATATATATATATATATATATATTCATACAGTCGTGGTTACAAATAATCACCTATCCTCCGGTTCCCCTTGCCTCAAGCTGGCTCCTTTATGGGCGGCAAGTCACACTGGAGTAATAGTGGCTGAGAGGGAGGGGCCAGAGAATAAAGGGAAGATGGGTGGGGGGACGAGTGATGGTGCAGGGGTGGAGTGAGAGGAGGTAGAGGAGGGAAAATGATATGCGAAATGGTGGTCACAGTATTTGTCTCTTTTCTTTCATTCAGGGCATGATATGAAGGAGTTAATATTTGGTAGTTAATCCTGCATCGCGCCTTGTATAGCGGCGTCAGATAACAAGCTTTAGATAGGTGGTAATATCAAAGGCTGGCTCGTGAGAGAATTATACTGACGTAACAGATCAGACATTAGTGATTAGCCATATACTTGTTTTTATCCGTGTGTTTTGACTTCGAACGCAGAATGGAATCTTTCGTAATTATTGTATAAGAAACGTCGTCTACTATTACATGTAATTAAAATCTGAAACTAAATATCATATGCAATCTTTGACACGACTGTGTTCACAGCGAATATGATCATCCTCTCGCTATATTCTTCCTCTATACAGTCACCATCAAGTCAACTATTTTATGGCATCTCTCTATGAAAACGATATTTAAAATAATTGTGCATAAAAGGTAAATTTGATGTCTGTGCACATGGGTGGATATAATAACGATACCTTTCATAATCTGTTAGAAGGAAAGTGACACAAAATCCTACCCAAACTCCCAAAATGTATCTGTGTCAATGTTTACCGACGTTGGTCAAGCCAAAGCAACCAGGACAGCCTTAGTAAGTAGTCCAGTGGCCTCCTGCCTCAATAACCTCTTGCAGTCTTCGCGGCACCGAGGAAACAATGTTGTTGATGGTTTGCTGGTTTCGCCTGAACAGCTCCCACTCATCTTTGGTGTGCTGGAGGAGGCGGGCCCATGTCCTCTCGTTCTCTGGTTCCCACGCGTTGACAGTCTGAGCCCACACAGTCTCGATGGCTCTGAACTAATGTTTGATCTGTCACGTCAGTATATTTCTCTCACGAGCCAGCAATTGATATCACCAACTATCTAAAGCTCGTTACCTGGCGCCACTATACAAGGTGTAATGCAGCATTAGCTACAAAATATTAACTACTTTATATCATGACCTGAATGAAAGAAAATAGTCTCCACCTCGCATATCATTCTCCCTCCCCTCCCTCATCCCACCCCCACAGCATCACTCATCCTCCCACCCACCTCCTCTTCTCTTTCTTGCCCCTTCCTCTCAGCCCCTCTTACTCCTATGTGACTTGCCGCGCATAAAAGAGCCAGCCTGAGGCACGGGTTACAGGAGGATAAGTGATTAATTATGACAACGACCGTACATATATATATATATATATACGTGTGTGTGTGTGTGTGTGTGTGTGTGTGTAGAGTATATATGTGAGGTGAGATAATGTGAAGTGGTGACTACCCGAATAGATGTTTGGTAGTCTTTCCTACTCCCTTCCTTTCTGCTCCTCTCTTCTCTCCTTTTCTCTCTTTCTCCGCCCCATCTCATACCTGCTTCCCTTTAACTCTATCCCTACTTCCCTTCCTCCCCCGTCTATTGACTTTCTGTCCCTCTTGATCTTTCCTCTCTCCTCCTCCACGTCCTCCTCCTCCCATCCCCTCTATCCCGATCTCTTTCCTTCACGTCCTTTTCCCCTTCTTACCTCCACTCCATTGATAAGAAACTTCTTCCACCTCACCTACCACACCCTTATCTCTCTCTCTCTCTCTCTCTCTCTCTCTCTCTCTCTCTCTCTCTCTCTCTCTCAAATCATAGATAACGTAGGCAATAAAAGAAGTAAACACAATGTGTTTTTGCACAAAAAAATAGGAATTTGACACCAACCCCTTCAGTCCTGGTACGTTATTAATATTTTATTCTTAATAAAGTCAGACAGTTTATTCTCCTATAAGGAAAATATGTTTTCACCCTTCTTTGTTTGTTAGTTTGTTTGTTAGCAGGATTACTCAAAAACTAAGAGAGATTTGGACCAAATTTGGTGGGTAGGTAGCCTGTGCCGCAGGGAACAATTAATTAGCCTTGGGGACCGGTCCGGATCGTATACAATTTCTGGATCCTGATAACAATTTTTGCCAACCTTGATCAGTGATGACAAACTCTAACCATTTATCTAGAGCAGTGGTTCCCAAACTTTTTCTGGTCGTTATCCACTTTCCGTACATGATCCTTGTCCATGGCCCCCCTTCCCCAACCATAACCCATGACTACAGTGACTGTCTACACTACAGTCCTACACTCATCATGTCCATATAAAAATCACTCTAGCAAATCCTGTAATTTTATTGATTCCATTTGTTATTTTCTCTTTTGTTAAGTATTAATAAAGAAATGTGTATTTTGTCTTAGCTGAATCTTATATATATATATATAATTATTGAAGTATTCACAGGGGGACACAAACTGATTATATGGGGAGGCGCACACGGTGATCAATGTTGCAACTGTGAATGGATAGTTAACTGAAAAATGTGAACATCCTTGCTGATACTCAAGATTCAAGACCAGGTTATCATACAGAATCCATAGTTTAGGAAGCCTTAGAATTAGATTGGGTTAAATTATCTACTCCCCTAATACATCTCTATGCCTTATTTTATGTCAACAACACAGAATCAGATTTTAATAAAAGAAAAGAAAGGTAATTACACAGGGAAAAAAAAAAAAAAAAAAAAGGACGTATTACTTATGTGTCTGGCAGCAAGGCATTGAACAAACCTGTACTGAACCTGTGTAAGTTCTCTCCACTGACTACCTACTCGCTAAACTCCTTTGGTTCAGGTTATGGCCCCCTACATTCTGATATATGGCCCCCAAGGGGGCCATGGCCACCAGTTTGGGAACCACTGATCTAGAGTGATTTAGAAATTACTTTTCCCTTGTCGGAGAGGTGCGCTCCAGTGAGTGCCCCTCTAGTTTATTAATAATATTTGTTTATTTTCATTTACTTGTTAGGGTAAGGCATTGTCTCCTGTAGGTGTTCAAAGCAATTTCCATTAATTTTATTAATTATTTCAGTTTTATTAAATGTTTTACTCATTGACTACCATATTGTCCAAATTAGTTTATTCAATTTTTGAAGGGGAAGGCCGAGGATGAGAAGAAGGATGGAGTAGAGAGGTATTTGAGAGGGAAGTGTGAACTGGAGTGGGGGCAGCAAAATGTCGGGGGAAGGCGGCATGGAGGCGATTTGTTTGTGGCCACCCTTTCCGATATTAAGGCGTCTGCCAATAGATAGATAGCTGCTGGAAAGTCTCGTTTAGGAGTAATTAAATGGTGTATCTAATAATTATGGTTCGAAAAGTCTCTTCAGAACAAAATGAAATTGTTGGATTAGAAATAATAAATACAAATACATGCAAACTTATGTATGACATGCTCCACTATGAAACCGAATTAAAAAATTCTTTCACGAATTCTAACAATTAAATATTGGATAATATGCTCGTAATTTTACATGAACGTCTTTTCTGTGTTTAGGGGGTGAAATCAGCAAGGGTAATTGCCGCATGTGTGGGTTTTATCATTCGATCAGTAGCCATGCATTTACCGACGCCGTTCGTTGCCACACGAAGTCGAGAGCAGAGAACTAAATATTGCGCTTGTGATAAACGCTACGGCGCCTCGCTATATGCATATCCCAAGAGAAGACGTGAGAAAGTAAATATCTTAGTTCAAATTGTTCTTCTGTTATTGTTCATCTACTTCACCAGAAATGTTGAAAGTTTACACCGATGAAATTGATGATAAGCGTATGTACAAATTCTCGCTCGCTCGTCACACGCTCTCAAAGCACACTTTATGGTTATCAACCCGGCCTGACTGTGCACATGACTGGGGGAACGGAGGGACAGAGAGCTTTGTATATTCATGACTGGTGCTTGCAAGACGTGTGCATGTGTGGGGGGCGGGAACTCATGGATGCAGATTTATGCACACTGTATATTCATGTCAGTATTTGAGGAAAATTTGGTGCCAGAATGTATGTGTGTGTGTGTGTGTGTGTGTGTGTGTGTGTGTGTGTGTGTGTGTGTGTGTGTGTGTGTGTGTGTGTGTGTGTGTGTGTGAGTGCGTGTGTGTGTGTGTGTGTGTGTGTGTGTGTGTGTGCGTCTCGTACCACACTGCCAGGATTATACAAATGAGTGAATCGCACCCCCATTGTGAATTACTATTGTTGTGTTCATTACTCAGGCATAAATATTCCTATTACTCTTGGGATGGCATTCAAAGTGACCCGGGATTTTCCAACGCCTCTCTTTGAGCGATTTATTCCCCTTGTTACACTCCAGCATTCAATTGTACTGTTCTGAAGCAAACTGTGTTGATATTAGAACGGTATAAATAGCAGATAAGGTTGTGTTAAGGTGTAACAATCAAGAAAGATCTCAAAGGAGAAGTGATGCATAGTCCCCTACGAAGGTCTCTGTGCCAGCCTAAGATTAGATTTTATTTAACACGTAGCAAGTCACCCTACGTCCCTGGCAGCGTTTGTATAGCTCTCACACACACACACACACACACACACACACACACACACACACACACACACACACACACACACACACACACACACACACACACACACACACACACACACACACACACACAATGCCTTCTCCCAACCAGGTCATATACCACCAAGCCATAGATCTGTCTGTTAATAAAGATATGCTCGTTAAATGTCAGCGTTCTACATTAGACGATGATTTTGTTCATGTATAGAATCTGGGACGTTATAATCTGTGTAGAATGGTGTGCTAGTTTTTGAAGGACGTGTGGACGGTCAGGACACTTGATAATTATGTATATGTTCTCCACAACACTATGACAGTTTTTGTGTTATTATTATTGCTTCCTCCCATCGGTGTTAGTCTTGTAAATAGGTTATCCAGGAAGCTTGATATTCGTGTCTGCGTAGTAACCTCTTCACTGCGATGACGGTTTTCATATTCTGCTCATGCAATCATCCCAGATAATAATTAAGATCAGGAAGATCTCTGGTGGTTAAGGAGGTTTGAATCACTTCGTTATCACACTCCCAGGCTGAACAGAATTGCCTGGTGGTAGTAAGAAACAAAAAAGCTTCGTCAATTATAAATAGAATGAATGACAGAGCATGATATTTGATATTTGTTGGGAAAAAACATTGTATACATAGATAGATAGATAGATAGTTACATAAATTTATATTTTTATATAATTTTCTATTGATATGTGTTTATATATATTTCCTTGTTTTTAAGTATATATATATATATATATATATATATATATATATATATATATATATATATATATATATATATATATATATATATTCATACAGTCGTGGTTACAAATAATCACCTATCCTCCGGTTCCCCTTGCCTCAAGCTGGCTCCTTTATGGGCGACAAGTCACACTGGAGTAATAGGGGCTGAGAGGGAGGGGCCAGAGAATGAAGGGAAGATGGGTGGGGGGACGAGTGATGGTGCAGGGGTGGAGTGAGGGGAGGTAGAGGAGTGAGAATGATGTGCGAAGTGGTGGTCACAGTATTTGTCTCTTTTCTTTCATTCAGGGCATGATATAAAGGAGTTAATATTTGGTAGTTAATCCTGCATCGCGCCTTGTATATCGGCGTCAGATAACAAGCTTTAGATAGGTGGTGATATCAAGGGCTGGCTTGTCAGAGAATTATACTGACGTAACAGATCAGACATTAGTGATTAGCCAGATACTTGTTTTTATCCGTGTTTATTGATTTCGAACGCAGAATGGAATCTTCCGTAATGATTATATAAGAAACGTCCTCTACTATTACATGTAATTAAAAACTGGAACTAAATATCATATGCAATCTTTGACACGACTGTGTTCACAGCGAATATGATCATCCTCTCGCTATATTCTTCTTCTATAATCACCATCATGTCAAGTATTTTATGGCATTTCTCTATGAAAAAAATATTTAAAATAATTGTGCATAAAAGGTAAATTTGATGTCTGTGCACATGGGTGGATATAATAACGATACCTTTCATAATCTGTTAGAAGGAAGTGAAACAAAATCCTACCCAAACTCCCAAAATGTATCTGTGTCAATGTTTACCGACGTTGGTCAAGCCAAAGCAACCAGGACAGCCTTAGTAAGTAGTCCAGTGGCCTCCTGCCTCAATAACCTCTTGCAGGCTTCGCGGCACCGAGGAAACAATGTTGTTGATGGTTTGCTGGTTTCGCCTGAACAGCTTCCACTCATCTTTGGTGTGCTGGAGGAGGCGGGCCCGTGTCCTCTCGTACTCTGGTTCCCACGCGTTGACAGTCTGAGCCCACACAGTCTCGATGGCTCTGCACTAATGTTTGATCTGTCACGTCAGTATATTTCTCTCACGAGACAGCAATTGATATCACCGCCTATCTAAAGCTCGTTACCTGGCGCCGCTATACAAGGTGTAATGCAGCATTAGCTACCAAATATTAATTCCTTTATATCATGACCTGAATGAAGCAAAATAGTCTCCACTTAGCATATCATTCTCCCTCCCCTCCCTCATCCCACCCCCACAGCATCACTCATCCCCCCACCCACCTCCTCTTCTCTCTCTTGCCCCTTCCTCTCAGCCCCTCTTACTCCTACGTGACTTGCCGCGCATAAAAGAGCCAGCCTGAGGCACGGGTTACAGGAGGATAAGTGATTATTTATGACCACGACCGTACATATATATATACGCGTGTGTGTGTGTGTGTGTGTGTGTGTGTGTGTGTGTGTGTGTGTGTGTGTGTGTGTGTGTGTATAGAGTATATATGTGAGGTGAGATAATATGAAGTGGTGACTGTACCCGAATAGATATTTGGCAGTCTTTCCTACTCCCTTCCTTTCTGCTCCTCTCTTCTCTCCTTTCCTCTCTTTCTCCGCCCCATCTCATACCTGCTTCCCTTCAACTCTATCCCTACTTCCCTTCCTCCCCCGTCTATTGACTTTCTGTCCCTCTTGATCTTTCCTCTCTCCTCCTCCACTTCCTCCTCCTCCCATCCCCTCTATCCCGATCTCTTTCCTTCACGGCCTTTTCCCCTTCTTACCTCCACTCCATTGATAAGAAACTTCTTCCACTTCACGTACCACACCCTTATCTCTCTCTCTCTCTCTCTCTCTCTCAAATCATGGATAACGTAGGCAATAAAAGAAGTAAACACAATGTGTTTTTGCACCAAAAAAAAAAAAAAAACAAGAATTTGACACTAACCCCTTCAGTCCTGGTACGTTATTAATATTTTATTCTTAATAAAGAGAGACAGTTTATTCTCCTATAAGGAAAATATGTTTTCACCCTTCTTTGTTTGTTAGTTTGTTTGTTAGCAGGATTACTCAAAAACTAAGAGAGATTTGGACCAAATTTGGTGGGTAGGTAGCCTGTGCCGCAGGGAACAATTGATTAGCCTTGGGGACCGGTCCGGATCGTATACAATTTCTGGATCCTGATAACAATTTTTGCAAAACCTTAATCAGTGATGACAAACCCTAACCCTTTATGTAGAGTGATTTGGAAATTACTTTGCCCTTGTCGGAGAGGTACGCTCCAGTGAGTGCCCCTCTAGTTTATTAATTTATTTATGTTTATTTTTATTTACTTATCAGGGTAAGGCGTTGTCTCCTGTAGGTGTTAAAAGCAATTTCCATTAATTTTACAGTATAAGTTATTTCAGTTTTATTAAATGTTTTACTCATTGACTCCTCTTATGTCCAAATTAGTTTATTCAGTTTTTGGAGGGGAAGGCCGAGGATGAGAAGAAGCATGGAGTGGAGAGGTAGTTGAGAGGGGTGTGTTAGCGGGAGTGGGGGGCAGCAAAATATCGGGGGAAGGCGGCATGGAGGCGATTTGTTTGTGGCCACCCTTTCCGAAATTAAGGCGTCTGCCAATAGATAGATAGCTGCTGGAAAGTCTCGTTTAGGAGTAATTAAATGGTGTATCTAATAATTATGGTTCGAAAGGTCTGTTCAGAACAAAATGAAATTGTTGGATTAGAAATAATAAATACAAATACATGCAAACTTATGTATGACATGCTCCACTATGAAACCGAATTAAAAAATTCTTGCACGAATTCTAACAAAAAAAATATTGGATAATACGCTCATAATTTTACAAGAACGTCTTTCCTATGTGTAGGGGGTGAAATCAACAAGGGTAATTGCCCCATGTCTGGGTTTTATCATTCGATCAGTAGCCACGCATTTACCGACGCCGTTCGTTGACACAGCAAGTCGAGAGCAGAGAACTAAATATTGCGCGTGTGATAAACGCTGCGGCGCCTCGCTATATGCATATCCCAAGAGAAAACGTGAGAAAGTAAATATCTTAGTTCAAATTATTCTTCTGTTATTGTTCAACTACTTCACCAGAAATGTTGAAAGTTTACACCAAGATGAAATTGTGATGGTAGGCGTATGTACAAACGCTCGCTCGCTCGTCACACGCTCTCAAAGCACACTTTATGGTTATCAACCCGGCCTGACTGTGCACATGAATGGGGAAACGGAGGGAGAGAGAGCTTTGTATATTCATGACTGGTGCTTGCAAGACGTGTGCGTGTGGGGGGGGGGGAACTCATGGATGCAAATTTATGCACACTGAATATTCATGTCAGTATTTGAGGAAAATTTGGTGCCAGAATGTGTGTGTGTGTGTGTGTGTGTGTGTGTGTGTGTGTGTGTGTGTGTGTGTGTGTGTGTGTGTGCGCGCGCGTGCGTGAGTGCATGTCACGTACCACACTCCCAGGATTATGCAAATGAGTGAATCGCACCCCCATTGTGAAATACTATTGTTGTGTTCATTATTAAGGCATAAAAATTCCTAATACTCTTGGGATTGCATTCAAAGTGACCCGGGATTTTGCAACGCCTCTCTCTTAGTGATTTATTCTCCTTGTTACACTCCAGCCTTCAATTGTACTTTTCTGAAGCAAACTATGTTGATATTAGAATGGTATAAA
The DNA here is from genome assembly GCF_032717465.1 of Coenobita brevimanus. NCBI lineage: Eukaryota > Metazoa > Arthropoda > Malacostraca > Decapoda > Coenobitidae > Coenobita > Coenobita brevimanus. The sequence goes on from NC_137026.1 coordinate 28,983,988, forward strand.
TAGCAGAGGAGGTTGTATTAAGGTGTAATAATCATTAAAGATCTCTAAGGAAAAGTGATGCATAGTCCCCTACGAAGGTCTTTGTGCCAGCCTAAGATTAGATTGTATTTAACATATAGGAAATCACCCACGTCCCTGGCAGCGTTTGTATAACACACACACACACACACACACACACACACACACACACACAATGCCTTCTCCTAACCAGGTCATATACCACCTAGCCGTAGCTCTGTCTAGGAATAAATATATGCTCGTTAAATGTCACCGTTATACTTTAGAGGATGATTTTGTTCATGTACAGAATCTGGGACGTTATAATCTGTGTAGAATGGTGTGCCAGTTTTTGAAGGACGTGTGGACGGTCAGGACACTTGATAATTATGTATATGTTCTCCACAACACTATGACAGTTTTTGTGTTATTATTATTGCTTCCTCCCATCGGTGTTAGTCTTGTAAATAGGTTATCCAGGAAGATTGATATTCGTGTCTGCATAGTAACCTCTTCACTACGATCACGGTTTTCATATTGTGCTCATGCAATCATCCCAGATAATAATTATGGTTAGGAAGATCCCTGGTGGTTAAGGAGGTTTGAATCACTTCGTTATCACACTCCCAGGCTGAACAGAATTGCCTGGTGGCAGTAAGAAACACAAAAAAGCTTCGTCGTTTATAAATAGAATGAGTGACAGAGCATGATGTTTGATATTTGTTGGGAAAAAATATTATATAGATAGATAGTTACGTAAAATTATATTTTCATATAATTTTCTATTGATATGTGTTTATATATATTTCCTTGTTTTTAAGTATATATATATATATATATATATATATATATATATATATATATATATATATATATATATATATATATATATATATATATATATATTCATAGAGTCGTGGTTAAAAATAATCACCTATCCTCCGGTTCCCCTTGCCTCAAGCTGGCTCCTTTATGGGCGGCAAGTCACACTGGAGTAATAGTGGCTGAGAGGGAGGGGCCAGAGAATAAAGGGAAGATGGGTGGGGGGACGAGTGATGGTGCAGGGGTGGAGTGAGAGGAGGTAGAGGAGGGAAAATGATATGCGAAATGGTGGTCACAGTATTTGTCTCTTTTCTTTCATTCAGGGCATGATATGAAGGAGTTAATATTTGGTAGTCAATCCTGCATCGCGCCTTGTATAGCGGCGTCAGATAACAAGCTTTAGATAGGTGGTAATATCAAAGGCTGGCTCGTGAGAGAATTATACTGACGTAACAGATCAGACATTAGTGATTAGCCATATACTTGTTTTTATCCGTGTGTTTTGACTTCGAACGCAGAATGGAATCTTTCGTAATTATTGTATAAGAAACGTCGTCTGCTATTACATGTAATTAAAATCTGAAACTAAATATCATATGCAATCTTTGACACGACTGTGTTCACAGCGAATATGATCATCCTCTCGCTATATTCTTCCTCTATACAGTCACCATCAAGTCAACTATTTTATGGCATCTCTCTATGAAAACGATATTTAAAATAATTGTGCATAAAAGGTAAATTTGATGTCTGTGCACATGGGTGGATATAATAACGATACCTTTCATAATCTGTTAGAAGGAAAGTGACACAAAATCCTACCCAAACTCCCAAAATGTATCTGTGTCAATGTTTACCGACGTTGGTCAAGCCAAAGCAACCAGGACAGCCTTAGTAAGTAGTCCAGTGGCCTCCTGCCTCAATAACCTCTTGCAGGCTTCGCGGCACCGAGGAAACAATGTTGTTGATGGTTTGCTGGTTTCGCCTGAACAGCTCCCACTCATCTTTGGTGTGCTGGAGGAGGCGGGCCCATGTCCTCTCGTTCTCTGGTTCCCACGCGTTGACAGTCTGAGCCCACACAGTCTCGATGGCTCTGAACTAATGTTTGATCTGTCACGTCAGTATATTTCTCTCATGAGCCAGCAATTGATATCACCAACTATCTAAAGCTCGTTACCTGGCGCCACTATACAAGGTGTAATGCAGCATTAGCTACAAAATATTAACTACTTTATATCATGACCTGAATGAAAGAAAATAGTCTCCACCTCGCATATCATTCTCCCTCCCCTCCCTCATCCCACCCCCACAGCATCACTAATCCCCCCACCCACCTCCTCTTCTCTCTCTTGCCCCTTCCTCTCAGCCCCTCTTACTCCTATGTGACTTGCCGCGCATAAAAGAGCCAGCCTGAGGCACGGGTTACAGGAGGATAAGTGATTAATTATGACAACGACCGTACATATATTTATATATATATACGTGTGTGTGTGTGTGTGTGTGTGTGTGTGTGTGTGTGTGTGTGTGTGTGTAGAGTATATATGTGAGGTGAGATAATGTGAAGTGGTGACTACCCGAATAGATGTTTGGTAGTCTTTCCTACTCCCTTCCTTTCTGCTCCTCTCTTCTCTCCTTTTCTCTCTTTCTCCGCCCCATCTCATACCTGCTTCCCTTTAACTCTATCCCTACTTCCCTTCCTCCCCCGTCTATTGACTTTCTGTCCCTCTTGATCTTTCCTCTCTCCTCCTCCACGTCCTCCTCCTCCCATCCCCTCTATCCCGATCTCTTTCCTTCACGTCCTTTTCCCCTTCTTACCTCCACTCCATTGATAAGAAACTTCTTCCACCTCACCTACCACACCCTTATCTCTCTCTCTCTCTCTCTCTCTCTCTCTCTCTCTCTCTCAAATCATGGATAACGTAGGCAATAAAAGAAGTAAACACAATGTGTTTTTGCACACACACAAAAAAAACAGGAATTTGACACCAACCCCTTCAGTCCTGGTACGTTATTAAAATTTTATTCTTGATAAAGACAGACAGTTTATTCTCCAACAAGGAAAGTATGTTTTCACCCTTCTTTGTTTGTTAGTTTGTTTGTTGGCAGGATTACTCAAAAACTAAGAGAGATTTGGACCAAATTTGGTGGGTAGGTAGCCTGTGCCGCAGGGAACAATTAATTAGCCTTGGGGACCGGTCCGGATCGTATACAATTTCTGGATCCTGATAACAATTTTTGCCAACCTTGATCAGTGATGACAAACCCCAACCATTTATCTAGAGCAGTGGTTCCCAAACTTTTTCTGGTCGTTATCCACTTTCCGTACATGATCCTTGTCCATGGCCCCCCTTCCCCAACCATAACCCATGACTACAGTGACTGTCTACACTACAGTCCTACACTCATCATGTCCATATAAAAATCACTCTAGCAAATCCTGTAATTTTATTGATTCCATTTGTTATTTTCTCTTTTGTTAAGTATTAATAAAGAAATGTGTATTTTGTCTTAGCTGAATCTTATATATATATATATAATTATTGAAGTATTCACAGGGGGACACAAACTGATTATATGGGGAGGCGCACACGGTGATCAATGTTGCAACTGTGAATGGATAGTTAACTGAAAAATGTGAACATCCTTGCTGATACTCAAGATTCAAGACCAGGTTATCATACAGAATCCATAGTTTAGGAAGCCTTAGAATTAGATTGGGTTAAATTATCTACTCCCCTAATACATCTCTATGCCTTATTTTATGTCAACAACACAGAATCAGATTTTAATAAAAGAAAAGAAAGGTAATTACACAGGGGAAAAAAAAAAAAAAAAGGACGTATTACTTATGTGTCTGGCAGCAAGGCATTGAACAAACCTGTACTGAACCTGTGTAAGTTCTCTCCACTGACTACCTACTCGCTAAACTCCTTTGGTTCAGGTTATGGCCCCCTACATTCTGATATATGGCCCCCAAGGGGGCCATGGCCACCAGTTTGGGAACCACTGATCTAGAGTGATTTGGAAATTACTTTTCCCTTGTCGGAGAGGTGCGCTCCAGTGAGTGCCCCTCTAGTTTATTAATAATATTTGTTTATTTTCATTTACTTGTTAGGGTAAGGCATTGTCTCCTGTAGGTGTTCAAAGCAATTTCCATTAATTTTATTAGTTATTTCAGTTTTATTAAATGTTTTACTCATTGACTACCATATTGTCCAAATTAGTTTATTCAATTTTTGAATGGGGAAGGCCGAGGATGAGAAGAAGGATGGAGTAGAGAGGTATTTGAGAGGGAAGTGTGAACTGGAGTGGGGGCAGCAAAATGTCGGGGGACATGACGGCATGGAGACGATTTGTTTGTGGCCACCCTTTCCGATATTAAGGCGTCTGCCAATAGATAGATAGCTGCTGGAAAGTCTCGTTTAGGAGTAATTAATGGTGTATCTAATAATTATGGTTCGAAAGGTCTCTTCAGAACAAAATGAAATTGTTGGATTAGAA
>NC_137026.1:28993307-29003307 GCF_032717465.1 Coenobita brevimanus
AGCTGCTTCCCTTCAACTCTATCTCTACTTCCCTTCCTCCCCCGTCTATTGACTTTCTGTCCCTCTTGATCTTTCCTCTCTCCTCCTCCTCTTCCTCTTCCTCCCATCCCCTCTATCCAGTCTCCTTCACGTCATCCTCCCCTTATCTCCACTCCCTCATTGATACGAGACATTTTCCACTTCACCTACCCTTATCTCTCTCTCTCTCTCTCTCTCTCTCTCTCTCTCTCTCTCTCTCTCTCTCTCTCTCCAGTTTCCACGTTACATAAGGAGTAAGGTAAAAAAATATATGACACTTTTAAAACATTCTTTGAGTTAACTTATCATTTTATAATTTTGCAGTTATTCAGCAGACGTCAAGGATATTCGAGTCGAGCTGAATTGAGCCGAGTCGAGTGAGCCGAGTCGAGTGAGCCAAGCCGCGAGCCAAGCCTAGTGAGCCAAGCCGTTGTGTCAAAACAGGTGGCCATTAATTACATTGTTCGGCTGCGGTCATAGATATCATACCATTTTTTTGGCCGAATAATTATGGAACTCTTGCATAATGTTTTGAAGTTTGTTAGACACAGAATATCGCCTCTGTCTTTTGGAAATCATCGCTCACTGTGTCACAGATCATCGTTCTGAGGTGGATCATTATTTTTGTCCGCTGCTGTGCATCATTAAGTGTCAGGTAATTGGCTTTTGATTAACCTTATCTCGAAAATAGTGGTAGGTGGTGGCGACCATCATCCACTCACTTGATGTAGTGCTGCCTACTTCTTCGTTAGCCTTTATCATTCTTTTTCTGTGCCTGCCCTCCTCCCTTCCTATTTCTCCCATCTTTATTGTCACTTCTTATTGGTTTTCTGTCCTTTACAGGTGGCTTTACATTGAGTGACAAGCCAAATGGTTTCCTGTAAGCCAATAAACCATTTACAACGCTGGATGGTAACCATATAACCAAACCATACGTGCTCCGTACGTGTCAGCAAGTGGGTTGGTGGAGGGTTAGTGCCCCTCCCCGTAAAACAAATAACTCAAAGCCAAATGGCCACCCCGTACGGGATTATGGCGTCTGGCAATAGATAGATAGATAGATAGATAGATAGATAGTCATTCAGGTTTGGCTTATCTAGCGTCGTTTTTTGCGAGTGGCGCCGAATACCACCTTCCGGCCTGCAGGTTGGACAGCTTTACCTCGTTCCTCTTAATAATAATAATAATAATAATAATAATAATAATAAAGAGCCTCCATTACTTTCATTATCATTATTACTAGTGAAGAAGAAGGACGCCATTTTTATTCTTATTTACACCGTTTTATTTTTCAGTTAATGTAGCAATGAAAGTGATGAAGCATACTCCACTACCACCTTCAGTAGATGGGTAGAATTGCGCCTCTTGTGTTCTCCACCGTCAGTAGATAGGTAGAATGGTCCCTCTTGCCTTCCCCACCTTCAGTAGATAAGTAGAATGGTTCCACTTGTATTCTATTCTTCACCACCTTAAACTCCTCTAGTTATCCACTGAAATAGATAAGTAGAATGGCCCCCATGTGTTCTTGTCGCTACCACAGTATTTTACCCAGCCTAAGGACACCTCTCGTTGTGACAGTGTTTGCCCCTTCAGTTATAAAAAAAAAAATATATATATATATTTACATCAATTTTATCTGGTGGGAACAAGAGTATATACACTAGAAATCACTGTAAACTATATATATATATATATATATATATATATATATATATATATATATATATATATATATATATATATATATATATATATATATATATATATATATATATATATATATATATATATATATATATATATATATATATACACACACACACACACACACACACACACACAGACGGGTATAGAAAAAGTAAGGGAAAAAAAAGTTCAAGCAACACACACATACACCTAGCATCTCACAAGGCAAGCAAAGAAGACGTCATGGTACTGAAGGGTCGGTGGTTGTTAGGCAAGAGTGGCGTAATCTGTATAATGTACTTGGCGACACGACCACTCCTTGATACCTGCCGTGGTGATTATCTTTGGGGTTATCTAAGACACCTGAGAGGGAGATAGCGTCTTGGATGGTCACTGGTCACTCCCTCGTCCCTCCCATACCTCGCCTCAGTCACGTCTTGTCTCGTGTTGGGGGTTCTTGTGTGGATTTTGTGTCTGATGGGAATTGATCTGGCAACGCATCCTAACCTAATCCAGCCTAATCCTACCTAGCCCATCAAAGTCAAATCAAATCCTGGCCAACCTATCCTAATTTAATCCAGCCTAACCTAACCCATCCAAGCCAAAGCAAGCCAAAGCAAGCCCAAAGTATCTTTATTTAATCCTACCTAACCCAACCCAACCCACACAAGCCAAGCCAAACCCAGTCTAGCCTATCCAAACCGTATCCAATCTAACCCATCCTAAGTCATCCACACCAAATCAAACCCACTCCTAGTCTAACCTAATTCATTATAACCCAACTTAACCCATCCAAACCAAACCAAACTCAGCCCAATCTGTCCAAAGTTAACCCAAGCCATCTTAACCTAACCTTACTTCTTCTGACCAACCGTTACTATCTCAGACCCAGCCTAATTCAGCCCAACCCATCAAACCAAACCCAGCCTTACCAGTTTTAAACTAATCCATTCTAACCCAACCCAGCTCAACCCAAACCAACCCAGACCTAGCCTAACCCATCCAGACGTAATTAAAACTAACCCAACCCATCCAAACTAAGCCATTCCCAGCCCAGCTTAACCTAACCTAACCCAGCCTAACTCATCCCAACCCATCCAAATCAAACCAAACCCAGCCCAACCTATCCTAACCCAATCCAACCTGTCGCAACCTAACCCATCTCAGTTTAACCCAAGCTGACCCAACCTACGCTAATCAAACAAACCCCATCCTGCCCAGCCCAGCCCCACTTCCCCGCCACCACACCGCACCCTCCACCGCCACCACACCGCACCCTCCACCGCCACCACACCGCACCCTCCACCGCCACACGTCTACCATCGACAAGTTCAAGGTTGTGCTGTGAATTAAATCGAAAGGGCGGAGTAATGAATCTCTGAGCTAAGCGAAGATAGTGTGGGAGCTAAGGGGTGTGGAATGAGTTGTGAAATTCTACGTCTGAGATTAGGAGAGGGAATTTGAGAACTGAGATTAAGAGAAATTATTTTAAAATCAGGGATGTGAATCTGTGTCTTCGTTAAATAGAGATAATGTTAAAGTTAAAAGCTGTGAAACTGTCAGCTAAAGAAAGTGTTAAAGTGGGGAAATGTGAAAATACCTGTCATCTTAAAAGAGGAAGTTTTAAAGTGAGGAATTGTAAACTATCTGTCAGCTACAAGAAGAAAGTGTCAAAGTGAAGAACTGCGAAGCTAACTGTCAGCCAAAATAAGAAAGTGTCACAGTGAGGAATTGTAAACTGTGTCAGCTAAAAGGAGAAACTGTCAAAGTGAGGAACTGTACAACTGTCAGCTAAAAAGAGAGAGTATCAAAGTGAGGAATTGTAAACTACCCGTCAGCTAGAGGAAGAAAGTGTCAAAGTAAGGAACTGTGACGCGGAGCTGTGAATCTCTGTCTCTCGGTAACATATAGAGTTTCAGATTAAGAGGATGTGAAGCTTAAACCCTCAGATATCCAGAGTGAGAGCTGTTAAAGGGAACCGTGAAAGTCAACCTTGTAAATAAAAGGAAATCCATCAGAGTAAGGGGCTGTGGATCTCTACCTCTCAGGTCGATGGAAATAGTTTGTGACCCCATAAGAAATACCCAAAGCTGCATAAAACTATATTTGGTGGTTAAAACAGACACTTGATCATAGAGAGAAAAATGGAACATACTCTCAAAAATTGGATATAAAAATGTCATAAATTCAGAAAATATTTAAAGTTTGCTCCTTGGTGGATTTCAGATGAATAGAGTTTCGCCATGGGAATTAAAAAAAAAAAAAAAAAGCTGATGAAGTAGGTCAGGAGATATTGCCTTCTAATGATGATAATGTGCTTTTGCCTAAACTTAAAATCGGAAAAGCGTCAAAAAAATGAATATATTGTAGAAAAGTTGGACAATGTGTGAAAAAGTAGAGCTGTATAAGCCATCACCAAAAGCATTTCCCTCCGCCGGTGTGTTGTCTTGCTTTTCATATTTCTCATTCCCACCCAAACAACAGCCCGTATCCTGCCTTCCCATACTCTTTTGTTTACTTAATATTGATCGCACATAAAAAGTAGCTCTGGTAACACATTGCACTGCCAACACGGACAGAGAAATTTCAGGCAACTTTTGCTGATGTCAGTAAGATGAATATTTCTTAAAGCTTACTATTGTTCGTATATACAGTATGTGGTTGTAGCATCTTAAATATAAAGGAAATTTGAAAACCGTGGAAAAGTTGCGAAGAAATTGTCTGAAAGCTCGCATAGACTTGAAACACACACACACACACACACACACACACACACACACACACACACACACACCACCTCTCAGATACACACTACTTTGCCTAGCTCCACATACTTCTTGCATTTGAGCATTTGACAGTGGGAAAAGATAAGAGATACAGAAATAGGATTGTATAGAAAGTGAACATAGTGCCTGATAAAGTTCTTGCCATAGATGATTCTCCACTGAAAGTCAGATGATTTTCTATATTCAAGGAAGTCACTGAAATATATATACATCAGATGCCGGGTGATTTAGTGGGTTCAGACGCCTCAAGGGAATGTGCTCTTACTGTAAATGGGGTTAAAGGTTGTTCTTGTCTTAAATGGTGTTTCTTGATTAGGCCCGGATCTCGAAGTTCCTGATGGAGAGAGAGAGAGAGAGAGAGAGAGAGAGAGAGAGAGAGAATCAGCCCGAGTATCCCATTTTATCATCGTTGTCATTATCATTATTTATTATTATTACTTTATTATTATTATTATTATTATTATTATTATTATTATTATTATTTATTTGCCTTAGTGTGACTGGTAAAATATATGGTAGAATACTCATTGCTAGGGTTAGGCATATGACAGAGGAGCTAGTTGGAGAAGAACAAGGGGGATTTAGGAAGGGAAATGGGTGTGTAGATCAGATATTTGTTCTAAGATGTTTAGTGGAGAAGTATCTAGAGAAGGGAAGGAAAGTGTACGCTGCCTTCATGGACTTGGAGAAAGCTTATGACAGAATAGATAGGAAAGGTATGTGGAAGGTATTAAGAATATATGGAGTGGAGGGGAAATTGTTGAGTGCTGTGAAGAGTATGTACGAGGGAGCTAGGGCTAGCTACGGTGCGAGTGGATGGTGAGCTGAATGAGTTCTTTGATCTCAATGTGGGACTGAAACAGGGGTGTGTAATGTCTCCATGGCTGTTTAATATATATATGGATGGGGTCGTAAAGGAGGTACAAGGTAGGGCAGTGGATGTGGGGGTGGCCCTAATGAATGAGGGTGAGATTTGGAAGCTTCCGGTGTTGCTGTTTGCTGATGATACAGTATTGTTGAGTGAAGATGAATGGGAGTTGCAAGGTTTGGTGAATGAATTTGGGACAGTGTGTAGGAGGAGGAAGCTGAAAGTTAATGTAAACAAAAGTAAAGTTATGGTGTTTGAGAGGAATGAAGTCACAGAGTGTGCAGTGAGGTTGGATGGTGAGGATATGGAGAATGTGAGTGCATTCAAGTACTTGGGTAGTGTGATGAGTAAGGATGGAACTTTGGGGGATGAAGTACGTAAAAGGGTACAGCAGGGAAGGAAGGTTGTTGGCACACTGAAAGCAGTGATGAGAAATAGGAAGGTGAGTATGGAAGTTAAGAAGTCACTGCATGATGGTATTGTGATCCCTACCCTGACGTATGGAAGCGAGGCGTGGACCTTGCAAGAGGGGAACAAGTCAAGAGTGAGAGCAGTGGAAATGAGTTACTTGAGAGGAGCATGTGGAGTGACATGGAGGGACAGGTTGACGAATGAAGAAGTGAAGGAACGTTGTGGGGTAGATGTGGATGTGGTTGAAAAGATTAGGAGAAATACACTGAGGTGGTTTGGACATGTGGAGAGGATGGAGAATGAAAGACTGACTAAGAGGGTGTATGTAGGTGAGGTGGAGGGAGGGAGAGGGAGGGGTAGACCGAGGATGAGGTGGAGGGATGGAGTTGAGAGGTATATGAGGGAGGGGGGGTGAGTTGGGGGGAGGGGAGTCAAATGGTGGGTGACAGAGTGACTTGGAGGCGTTTTGTCTGCGGCCACCCTTTGCGGGATTAGGGCGTCGGGCTATAGATAGATAGATAGATAGATTATTTATTACATTTGACTGGTCCCTACTTCACCTTATACAAAGATAAGAAAAGGAGTATGGATGATGATGATGATGATGATGATGATGATGATGATGATGATGAGGAGGAGGAGGAGGAGGAGGAGGATGTATCGAACCATCTTATGCAGTGTGGGAGCCATTTTTCAGACAGGAGTGCTTAAGTATTGCCTTCGTATATCCCTTCATTGCTAGAGGACTTATGTGAGCTGCAAAATTTCGTCTAGGGATTATTACAAGATGCTATACTCCTTTCACCTTAACCTGGCCCAGTTTTTCGTGCCTTTTTAATCTATTTCACGTAGCTCTGTAGCGGAAAAAGACAATCCTATGGCTCTACATCCTTGCCATAACGGTAGCGCTTCTTCGTGACTAGCAGGTTATTCTCGTGCTAATCTATTGGTGCAACTCTGTATTTCAAGATGGGATGACGGTTTTAGGTCGAGTAGAAGTAGTAGTAGTAGTAGTAGTTGTTGTTGGTGATGTTGGTGATGATGATGATGATGATGATGATGATGATGATGATGATGATGTTGACTGATCAGAAAAGTGAACCAGGTGGACTGAAGGCTGAAGTTGCCCCTTACCTGCAGTCCGCCATCCTCTTTTACGGGGATAGGGAAGGAGTTGAGGGATGTTTGTATAACCGGGCAGTGGATCCGCCCAGCTGTATCGGTGCCACCACGTGAAGGCCTCCCTTTCTAGCACCAGTTAAAAAAAAAAAAAAACGAATAGAGGTAAAACGCAAGGCCAATTAAATGGAGAATATTAAAGAAGCCCCTAACACCTCTTCCTTAGTGATTTATTTTTGGATATGGGTGGTTAACGTCCATTTGTATATGTTATTTATGCAGAGTGTGGCGATGTTGGAAGGGTTTTTGTAGCCTAGGACAGTAAGGTGTAATATACAAAATAAATCGCTTAGGAAAGTGTGTTAGGGAGCCTCCTCAGCCAACGAGTATACCAGCGTAGATACACGTTAAAGATGATAAGATAGACGTAGAAAGCGTGGAAGATTGGGAACGAAAATAATGTGTGTTTCTTTAAAGGTCTGTAGAGTTAAGTTTCTCTCTCTCTCTCTCTCTCTCTCTCTCTCTCTCTCTCTCTCTCTCTCTCTCTCTCTCTCTCTCTCTCTCTCTCTCTCTCTCTCTCTCTCTCTCTCTCTCTCTCTCTCTCTCTCTCTCTCTCTCTCTCTCTCTCACCCTCACCTAGTCAGTCTCTCACTCGTTTCTCACCCTTCTCCACCTGCCTCAAACACATACACATCTAGTTAGTCACTCTGTCTTACCTCTCCATCCTCTTGCTCTCCGTCTCCTACCCACCTACCTCATTTACATAGCCTCTCCTAGTCAGTCTCTCATTCTCTCTACCTGGGCACACCATCTCAGAGCAAAAGTATAAGAAATAAAAAGGCAATATTGGTAAGATGATTATGATGTGGAAATACTAAGTGTGACATCAATCAATTTTTCCACCCCGTGCGAGAGAGAGAGAGAGAGAGAGAGAGAGAGAGACGCCTGCATGTGGTGGCACTGATATAACCGGGCGGCTCCACTGCCTGGGTATACAAACGTCCTTCAACCACACCCCTATCCCACGAATGGAGGACGGTGGAGTGTATGAAGAGGACAACAGCCTGCAGTCCATCGGGTTCACATTTCAGTTGAGTCTGGGGTCACGACAACAACAAAGACCACAACAACAACAACAACAACAACAACAACAACAACAAAACAAAGACGACAGCATCAACAAAGACCACAACAAACAAGAACCACCTCCCCTTTCACACCCACACCCAGTCCGCTATAATAAGCGATAATTGGTGCTGTGTAGGTGCTATTTCCGTATCAATCGCTAATGATAGCCAACATTTTTCCCTCTATATCCCTTGTTTTGCTTTCACGATCTGTCTGTCTGTCTGTCTACTGAATCGGAAAAGTGGATGAGGTTATTAATCCACCACTGTCTGTCTGTCTGTCTATCTGTCTGTCAAAATTGTAAGTTGGATGAGGAATTGCTTTCACCGCCAGCTGTCTGTCTGTTATTGTCTGTCTGTTGCTGTCTGTTTGTACACTCACTGCTATCTCTGTCTCTCCCTGCATTAGAAAGATGGGAGACATTATGCTTTCACTGCTGTCTGGCTGTCTTCTCACTGAATTAGAAAGGTGGATGTGGCCAATGCTTTTACCATTAGGCTATCTGTGTGTGTGTCATCCAGCCAAATTAGAAAGGTAGATACTATACTTTCACCACTGTTTGTCTGTCTGTCTGCCTGTCAAATTAGAAAGGTGAATTAGATTTTGCTGTCACTACTGTGTGTCTGTCGGTCTTCTTAGATAGAAAAGGGAATGAATTTATAGTTTCACTGCTGTCTGTCTGTCTGTCTCTGCCTCTCCGTCTGTCTGTCTGTCTTCCCAGTTAGAAAGATGATTGAGGTTGCTTTCACTGCTGTGTAACTGCATCCCAGCTAATTAGAAAGATGATGATATGCTCCCTATTGCCTGCCTGTCTTCCCATCGCACCAGAGAAAGATGTGCGGGAGAATCATGCTGATAAAACGCTTCGTAACCTTCTGTCGTATCATCTGTATGGGTTCCGTCACTGAAATTCCACTGGCGATCTTCTTTATCAGCCGCGGTAGCGAAGCTGGTATTGTTTTTAGTTTGTCTGTCTATGTATCTGTGTATCTGTTCGCGCGATAACTTCGCAACCGCTCAAAATATCATCACAAAATTTTACAGGCGTGTAGTAGAGATGAAAATCTCGGACGAGTTCGAAATTGGTGAAAGTAGGTCAAGGTCAAATTCCGAGCCGCGTTAGATGTGTATCGGCTCGCGGCCGGTGTGATTCTCCCCTTGGGGGGCCTCTTTTATTATTGATCTCTGCCTATTACCATCGGTGGAGATCTTTGTTCCTATCATTTTTATTATTATTATTATTATTGTTATTATTATTATTATTATTATTATTATTATTATTATTATTATTATTATTATTATTATTGTTATTATTATTATTGTTATTATTATTATTGTTATTATTATTATTGTTATTATTATTATTGTTATTATTATTATTATTATTATTATTATTATTATTATTATTGTTTATTATTATTATTATTATTATTATTATTATTATTGTTGTTGTTGTTGTTCTTGTTCTTAATATTATTTTTTATTTTTATTATTATTATTCCCGGTTGTCCTTTCTGTTTTGTGATATGTTTAAACAAAATCTATCACTCGAATCAGAAAACATTTGAATCTGAAGTTGTCATTATCGTACCCTGGCAACCTGCCATTCAAAAGTGCGCCCGATTTCGTATCATACTATACACGAATCATATTATGCACGAATACATTGTGCACGAGTATTATTATACACGAACATATTATACAAGAATCACATGCGTCTCATATTATACACGAAATCAGACGCACTTTTGAATGGTAGGTTGCCAGGGCATGATAATAAGAACCTCAGAGTCGCGCGTCGCTACTCTAGTTACGTGTCCCAGAAAACCACATTCATAAAAATTTCGTACGTCCTGGGTACAGTCCATAGCGTAAGTCCTCTCAGGCATGTGTGTGATATGGATCGGTAGTCTGGTAGTACTGTTCGGGAAGAACTCAATAAAACGCGTCACCAGATTGAAGGCATTATTAGTCATTCAAAGCA